>NW_007578186.1:291707-325865 GCF_000690725.1 Stegastes partitus
GATAAAAGGGGATGAAGTAAGTCAGGCACAATAGATGAATTTTGATAATGAAATTGCAAACATGAAAAAAAAAATCATAGTGTTGTTAAAAGAATGGGTAATCAAGTTTTCAAATGTTTTATATTTTTCAAAAATTATTAAATGTGCTGCAGTCGTCCTCAGATTCATTCATACCCTCCTATTAAAGAAGGAAAAGAACAGCTGTCACTGAATTAAGTTGAAATTGGCAAAAGTAATAGTGATAAAAAATTTATAAAATTCATGACATTGCTTTTGAATCGTGGTTCAACAGAAATACATATATATATATAAAACACACACACAAGCAAACAAGCATGATGGGACCCGTAAACTAATATTTTGTTGAACAACCCTTTGAGGCAATCACTGCAATCAAGTGTTTTCTATAACTCTCAATCAGACTTTTGCACCTGTTGACAGGTATTTTCATCAGCAAAGTGCTCTACTTTGACAGTTTTTTTTTTAAAATTTTTCTTTTAACCACAATTCAAAAGCAATGCTTATTTCGCTAAATTATAATTTAGAAAATTTTTATTTATTATTATTTTTTTCAATTTCTAGTTATTTTAATGACTATTGTGAATTTTGCTTTTTGTTTAATGGAAGGGTATGAATACATTTGAGCACGACTGTACAGTAGCTGGGTGTAGTTCCCCGTATGGCCGCTGGGTGTCAGCGCAGCGCCGCCCCGCCGCTCTGAACGGGACAGGTTGCTTTATTCCACCTTTGCTCTTCACTTTTCCTCTTTACCGCAACTCCCTCCCTGCTGGACCTCAGGATACACAAAAAAAAAGTGGCACAGCGAACCAGGAAGCTTTTCATCCTCTAAAAACACTCTGCTTGCCTTTAAAAAGCTGCTTCTTATGCCAAGGTTGGCGGTGGAAAAAAAAAAAAAACACTAAAGTGAGCGTCGTGGGAGGGCGGGCCACCTGTGACGGCGAATGAGTGGAGCAGCAGCGAGTCGACTGTCGGAGCTGCGTGTCTTTCAGTGGGTGTTTGTGTTTCATAGTGTGGACACCGGGCGTTTAAAGTCCAAGCTGGAATATCTGGAGCTTCAAGGAAACGTGTTTTTTTCCCCATTTTCTTCGAGGAATTTCCACAGCAATTCAGGTAAGACACACTGAATATTACACCTATCACCGCAGCACAGACACAGAAAAACACCTAGCTTGGTATTTTTCTAGCACTTTATAGCATTTCTACACTGTCCCCGCAGTGAGTGTAGCTATTTTAGGCTGTATTTCTATATTTGTTGCAAATATTTCTTATATTATGTGCTTTTCCTGTGGAGCTTTCTTTGTGTATAATCGCCTCTTTATGGAATATTCCCCCAAACTGTGAACCTGGCCAGCTCACACAGGTGTTCAGTATCACTAATCGCCATCGCTGACACCATAAATGTGTGTCAAACTGCCTAATTGCTGCACTGAAGCACTCAGTGACCCATTATGCGCCTCTTGTGTTGTCTGCATTACTCATTGTGGGGCTGCGCTGATGGAGAGACTTTCAATCCAGTCATCAGCAGAGATGTGAACAAAGCCTGTAATTTAAATAGAAAACATTGCAGAATGCCATCCGAGCAGCTCTGATTGGACTGAGTGAGCTGTAAACACACACTGATGATGTCGAAGAGCGTGATTGATCTTTTAGAGATTGGTGACCAGCCATTGATCTCCTGCCCATTGATGGCGTGTGTGATCAAATCATTAGGCCTGTAGGGAAACACAGTAAACCCACTTATCTACCTGCCTGTAAAGAATCACGACCTGAGTGGTTTGTGGGTCTTGGTATTTTTCTAATCATGCTTTTATGATGACTTCACCGTTGCTTTTAGCTTTTTAGAGTATCTGCTGCAGGCTCTCTTTGGGATTTAGCACAGTCCACAGGGTGCAACTGTGATAAACCTTTATGAAAACAGTCTGAAGTCACCATGCTTGACAATGAAAAGACTGTGATTTCTACTAGAAGGTAGGCTCCTGCTGCATTTGCACTTATACAAACATATTGTATGTTTATGCAAAAAGAAAAACTTAAAAAAAAAGTTCCATATTGATGATATGTGGTTGCACTAAAGCTGCAAAAATGATTAAATTTATCATGAGTTATGAACTGTTAAAGTAGTCTGTAATCAGTTTGAGTGATTTTTAAAAATCAAAATCGTCTGATTCTTCAGATTCACATTTGTTTTATTGTCATTGTAACAAGAACAACGAAACGTAAGGTGCAGTCCTTTCACTGCAAAAATATAAATATAAGAACTTGTAGAACAATAAAAACTTTGTAAACACCTTGCTTCTTAAATGTAAATATTTTGTTATTTTTTAAACTCTGTTGCAGTAAACTGAATATCTTTGGGTTGCACGTGAAGTGACATGTTTTAGGACGTAATCCTGGGAAACACTAACCATCATTTTGCACCTCGTAGGCCAAACAACTAATCGATTAATTGCGAAAATAGTCAAATCGACAATGAGAATAATCACCAGTTGCAGCTCTAGTTTGCACGCCCATCCTCATATCTGGAGGAGGGATTCCTTTTCTGTTGTTTCTCCTTATATTTCTCCCTTTCTCCTTATTAAATACATTTTTTTTTTACAAGCTTCATCACCAAATAGAGCATCTAAGGACTAAGAGTGTCGCTCCTTACGGCTCATGAAGCCTCCCGAGGCAACTTTTGGAAGTTTAGTTACATACTGTAAATAAATTTGACTAAGCTTGAGAAGTTTTTATTTCCTAAACCATTTTAAGACATGTCTAAATGGACTGTAAGCCTCCCGTTTCCTCAAATGAGATTTGTAATGGTTGTTGAGAGTCTCTCCCTAGAGCCTGAAAAATGATGAATTTTAGGCCTTAAACTCTGAACTGTTGCAGCGTTTGGGCTGGCAAAGCCACAGAGCGAGTGGAGAGAATCACAAAAAAAGCTGCAGAAGTATAAATGACGGTAAATGACATTTTAGTAATACACTGACCAGACGCAGCTTTGTCATATTGTCAAAAAAAAAAACCCAAACCTCCAGTGTGAAAGGTGGGTTTTAAAGAGCCCAGTGTTCCATTCACAAAGTGACTGGACAGATTATAAAGCTGCAGTCCTGTGAACAAACAGAGTTCAGTACAGTTGGCTTCCTTTTGTCTGTCTGTGAAACAAGAGTGTTTTAAAGCAGTCTGACTGTCAGTTGAAGCGCAGCTCAATGGCTTTGACTGTAATCTTTTCTACCATTTGTCACACACGCATATTCAAGTCAAAAAAACAGAGAGTTTGGAGTCCTTTGGGACAAATGTTGTCTGTTGATGGAGCTGTCACCACTGCGCTCCAGTCTCTTCTATTCAGGCCAGGTTTATAGACACTGTATAATTGCCTGATAAAATCCATTTCCCTGAATGGATGTCACAGGACAGAGAGCTGGCAGGGAGATCAGGAGGAAGACTGATGAGAAAGGTTAGGTCGTGAGCCGTGGAGTCGCTGTCACTTCCTCTGGGTCTGAACCGTTTTAATTTTTACATCTCTCTTTCTACATTTTCTCAAAGTTTTGACTGCTGCGCTCAGCGGCCAATTAACAATTGAACACTTCTGCATTCAGAGTTACTGCGAGCGAGTCAGGAATAATTGATTTGAGATGACAGAGAATTGGGAATGTGACAATTACTGGCTCTTCCTGTGCACTGCTGGACCTTCTGCTGTATTTTACCTCTTTGCTTTCTCGCCCCTCTTTCATATTTTCTTTTCTCTTTCTGTCATTTCGCTGTTTCATTTCCATGTGAATAGACCCCTCATCCTCGAGAGATTATGAGACCACATGAGGACCACTGTGGCCGGCTGACTGACTGAAAGGATTTAGACCATGACAGCCCATTTGAGTGATTTGGTGTGCATGAGTCAGATAAATGAGCCCCTCAGTGCACCTCCTCAGCCACCTTTTAAGAGGAGCTTAGACAAGACTGGGAGGGCAGCTGACACACCTGTACAGGAGGACATCCACAGAGAGAACTGGAATATTTGGTGCCCCCGTAGCTATTTAGAGAGTGACGCAGAGCTGTAAACCCCATAAAAAGTTGTTAACATTAGCGGAAAATGTAGCATTCCCCAAATGGCTGCACTTGAGGAACTCGTAAAAGCAGCTTTGCTTTCAGTGTGTGGCTTTTAGGTTATCCTGAGTTTTATATTTGTCAGCCTCTAGAGGACTGTTAAGAATTCTTCAAGTCACATATACTTTACTCATCCAAACCATAAGTCATTGCTTTAATTTCACTCCCTCCAGTACAGTAGCAAAAAAATCCCTTTGCAGAGACTTAAAATCCTTGACTGTAAAGATTTAGTTGACTTCACTTTTATCTCAGACTTCCTTTTTTTTTTTTTTGTTAAAGTAATAAATTTGCCAACAGGGACTGTGTTTAATACTCGTTCTTTCTTTCCAGTGGATTCTGAGTCAGCTGCAGGGAATTAATCTTTTTAATGTGAATAACATACAAACAACAGTTTTCACCATAAATTAATCATTATTATTTTTGCATCGTTTTTGTGAATTGCTTGTTTTGTCTGACAAATAGTCCCTAATCCCAAAGTATTAAATGTACAATGACAAAACAAACAGCTGGTTAGTTAATGACAAACTCACATCGCCTTTTCCAGGGCGTTCTTGTTTACTTCTTGTTTTTATTGTGTCTTCCTGACAACTTATCTTGTAAGTATAATACCTTCTGGCTGCTCGCCTAACACGGATTGATTGTTAGAACAGTCCACAGACTCACAAGTGCATCGCCTTGCAATTTTATTAAAAAGAGAAAAAAAAAAAGTAATAAATGTCCAGTGTGATGTATTACCTGTCTCACCTTTATTTAACCTACATCTCCTGTAGGTTTCGCTGGGAAACCAAACAGGAAGGAAGAAAATTAATCTTAAAACTTGTTTAGTTTGTTTTAGAAAATGTACACCAATAATGTAAAGTAAATTGCATTTGTTAAGAGGCTAAATCATGCAAAACCACCACTGTGGTACTTTTGAAATAAAGGAACAACAACAAAAAACAGTAAGAGTAGAACAACCTTTTAATGTCCACCAACATGGGGACCCCAGAATCTAAAGGTTTCAGTTACAGTTGTCCTCGAATGTACTCATACCCTTCCATTAAAAAAAGGCAAAATTCACAAAAGTCACTCAAATAGTTAGAAACTGAGAAAAGTAATAACAAGTGAAAATTTGCTAAATTATAATTTAGTGAAAAAAGACATTGCTTTTGAATTGTGGTTGAAAAGAATAATTTAAAAAAACAAACAAACAAAACTGTCCTGGACAAATTAGAGCACTTTGCTGATGAGCAGTGGACCAAAATCAAAATACCTGTCAACAGGTGCAGAAGTCTGATTGAGAGTTACAGAAAACACTTGATTGCAGTGATTGGCTCAAAGCGTTGTTCAACAAAATTGTTGCTGTTTTTTTTTTTTGTATGTTTTTTAATACTTCTGTTGAACCACAATTCAAACGAAATGTCATGATTTTCATTCCATTTTTATTTATTCTTGCTTTTGTCAATTTCAGCTTATTTTAGTGACAGCTGTTTTTCTTCTTTAATGGGAGGGTATGAATACATTTGAGGACGACTGTATGCCCTATGTGTGGTGTATATTCTTGTTGTTCTGTGATTGCATGTTTAGGGTTATAATTGTGTAGCTTTCTGTGGTTCTAGCAGCCCAACAGAAATCATTCATAGCTCCAGTCCAGTGGGTGTAATAGTATGTTTGAATGTATAATACATAACGTGGGCCTGTGATTCCTTGTCTTAGTGCTGCTGCCTGCTGTTAACATCACATTCAGTGTAGTCCACACCTGTATGCAGCTGTGTTCGTCCGTAACATTATGCAACGCTCAAACCAGCCGTTGTCATGGTGTCAGCCCTGAGGGACTGCTGGGACTTTCTGTGAGAGCACAGTCTATTGTATTAATAGCTTCACCTTTCTGCCTGTTGTTGTTGTTGTTGTTTTTTTTCAGTGTGCATGTGTGTGAATCGATTTGGGTCGTGCACACGTGTGTGCTGGTTTGCGTCATAAAAGAAACAAGCAGGCTCTCTGGACGTTCAGCTCTTCAGGTTGCTGGAGGCGAGCTTTGTTTGATAGAAAGCACTTAAGAGTGTAACTGTTTACATTTGGAACTGGGAGAGGAGTTGGAGGGCTTGTGTGTGTGCATTTGTGTGTGAAGGTGTGTCTGTGTATTTGTGTGTGTGTGTGTGTGTGTGTGTTCAAAAGAAGCACACAGAGAAAGAGAGATGTCACCATTCCCCCAGATAAAATTGGATCAGGTTGGCAATGCTCCACAGAGTGTCTGTCGGTGTATTTTCAGTGTTGGTGTGTGCACTGGTGCTTGGGATACATGCACACACACCTCCTCCCTCCCCTCCCCTCCCCTCGCCTCCCCATCACTCCTTTCACTCCTCCAAAAGGGGGTCTTATTCTGCTGGAACAACATTGGCATTCATATCACAACACTCACACATCTTAGAGATTATCATATTTCACAATCTTTCCATTCGTAGGATTCGGCTCCTCTCAGGTACGTCTGCCTGTTTGAACTGGTCTCACACCTTATCGATCCGCGTTGCTCCACATCGCAGTTTAATCCTCAAGTGTTTGCTCGTGATATCGGCACGTTGCTCTGTTTGACAGTCATTGTTTGGTTAATGATATTTTCAGTCTTGTGTTTAGACTCGGCAGCAGCTGCTCACACACTGCACACTTTGCAGCAGGCAAAGGCAGCCCGGTCTCACAGAGCAGCATTGATCTACAAAAGCTCCCAATATTTTATTGAGCAAATGCACTTTGTATCTCTTTCATATCTCTGTCGTCATCCTTGTGTAATCCACCACATCAGCTTATTTAATGTGTTTGAACTCTGCTGCACCAGCTCTCCTTCTTTTTCAACTTCTCCTCTGACTTTTTCAGGTGTCACAGACGACTAACACGGTTGGCTTTTTGTGTGTGTGCTTTATCTTTTCAGGTTTCTTCAGTCTTTTCTACAGCACAGTGAAAGAGGCTGCCAGTGTGTGTCTCAGTGCGTAGGTGTGTGGGTGTGTGTGCGTGCAGAGGTGTGTGTGAGTCATCGGGTGAATATGTTTGCGTGAATGCCTTTGTATACATATACACTGTGGTCGGAGAGCGATTGTCCCATGAGGCGCTCAGTGGAGATGCGTGGAGCTCGATCCTCTGCGCTGCGGCTCCTGCTGCTGAGCTGCTGGTGTGTTGCGGCGGCTGGTTACCCGTTCAGGACGCCGTCGGACCTGGATGTGACGCCACGTATCACCGTGTTGAGCAGCGGTAAGGACTGACCCAAAAACACAGATGGTGTTGTTAAAAAAATCTGTTTGTGGTGTATCTCATTACTACCAAATTCTCAACAGTTCTCAGTTCTCAATTCTACCCTAAATTGCAGAACTATTTCAAAGTTAACATCCACCCCTTTCATGGTGTTTTTACAATTTGACACACTAGTGAGAAATCCATTGGGTTTCTTTCCATATTATAGTGTTATAAGGTGCCCTGAGAAGACTTACATTTTGAATTGGCACTAGATAAATAAGATTCAATTAAACTGAAAACACAAATGGTATAGCTTATAACAGGTAAGGCCAAAATGCACATGTGAGAGTACATTTAAAAGGTAACATATGGTTTCTGCCTATTTGGCATGTGGCTAAAACACAACTTAAACTACACCAGTTCAAATACGTCACATTTACATACCAGTAACTAGGACACACTTTATGCCACAACTATGCAAATCACCACATACCTTCTACATCTTGTCAACCTCATATGTATGACATTCCAGACCTCTAGACCCTAACCTTTATGGGACTGAACTGTTGAACTGTGGAAAGTCTAGTCGCTCGAACAATGTGTAGCTTGTCTATGTTGACAAACATTAAGTTGCTTTGAACTACATAGCTCAAGTGAGTCACCAGTGACGTGATGGCGTTAAATACCTGAAGGTGACTCATGTTTTTGTTGCTAAATTGTGACGAAGTGCTTTACATTCAAACAACAATAGTAATAGTAGCTGTCAAGTTTTTAACAATATACTTCTACAAAAAAGCTCTTGACCTGCTCATTGTCTTCCTCTTTTCTTGACGCTGCAAGCCTCGCTCTTCTTTCTTTTTTGTTTTCCATCTCTTTCCTCTCTTTCATTTTTTTTTTCATCCCACATGAGTCCTGAGACTCCTCTCACTCCTCTTCATGTCCTTTGTGTGCACACTGAATGGAATATACACTCGTCTGCCTCTTCTGTCAGCTGTGATGATATTTCCTTATCAAGCTGTGATTATTATTTACTTACGTCGTGAGTGATGGCATGCAGCCTGAGGTGATGCAGAGACAGAGGCAGATGAGTGAAGTGCTTACTCCTGGATCCCTGGAGTCTGACACCACTAGTTGAGAAGCACCGTAACCATGACAACTGTTGTACTATGGCGCAAGACGGTCGTATACAGCATTTTTCTTTTGTGCATGTGTGGGGAGGCGTGCATCCTTCAAGCAGGACTCTTATCTGGTCCTGGACTTTATTTGTTGAGACATAGACGTGTGAAAGAAATTTTCTCACATCTCCACTTTGACTCGCGCCCAAGTGTGCTTCTTTTACTAGATCCACTTGTGGAACAATATCCATGTTCTTATCTCGTTTTCTCAACAGTTGTCTTTTTCACAGTACATCGCCTACTTACGCTCATTATCTGTCTTTTCTCCCCCTGTTACTCCTCGTGTTACCTTTATCTCAGTTTCTGTAAATCAATCCAGCCTGCAGGTCCTCCTACATGACTCACCTCTATCTCTGCCGCCCCATCGCTCTCTGGTGCACTCCCCCTCCTCTATCTGTCCATCTCGCTGGCTGTGCAGTTAAGCTCTTTCTCTTTAACTTAACTTTTCTTTATGAGTTTTTACTTTTCATGGTTGCACTACCCTCTTTTTGTTCCTTTATATCACCCTCACTTCTAGTCTTCGCTACTTTTGCTTCCCTCATCCTGATGAGAAAACTTCGATATGCAAACTTACCCCTAATCCCTTTAATCGCTGTGTTTCTTAGCAACCTAAAGGCAAAGCCTCCAAATCCGTGTGTGGTAGAAAAAATTACACATCTACACACACACACATCGTCAAACACTCACACTTGTTCTCTCTACAATGAAAGTTTGCTTTTTCTCCTCTTGAATAAGGCAAAAAAGAATAGGGGAGGGAAAGGATTATTATGTTAAGGATTATAAATTTGATGGATTTCAGCTCAGTCTTTTAGTGGCTGAAAGGCTAAAAGCTGGAAAAAGGGAGGGGGAGCAGGTTGTTAAAAAGAGTGAAAACTGGTAATGCATCAACATACATTTTTACCCGGTGATTTCAAATTGGGGCTGTCGTGATGTCCGATTGACATGATTGTTGTAGCCACATAAATTTAAAAAAAATTCAAAATTCATCTATACCCGTTTATTGTACATTTTGTCGCTTTTTTAAGTAAATGAATTCCACTTCAAATATGAATGGAGATGAAGAGAGACTTTGTGATTGTAGAAATACTGCATGCTGTTCCTATGTTGGAGTGTCAAATAAGATAGATACTGGTGCTGGGGTGCTGGATTTGTTTTTTTTTTTTACAATATTAACCATAGTAAGGTTTCCCATTCACCCATTTATACACCAGTGGGAGCAGAGCTGCTGCTTGCCTGCCACCAGGGCTAACTTGGATGTGGAGGGGTCTAAAGATTGAGCCACCAGCCTTACAGTTAGTTGACAACCTACTCTACCACCTGAGGCATGGCCACCCCTGTATAATTTTTCATTTTTTAAAATATCATTAACATCATGTTGCCAGTCCTTGTGTATTGCAGCACCCCTTTTTTCAACCTGCCAAGTATTTTGAGAACTTCCCACACTTTGACAGTCAACAGATTTAACTTTTCTTTATTCAGTACCAACAGTTTGTTTGCACGTCAGAACACTCTGAACCGTAAACAGGCCCGACGCTCAAGTATGAGTTTGCATGTAAGACTGTCACGTCACAGTCTAATACCTGGAGGTTCAGTGAGTGTGTGTGTGTGTGTGTGTGTGTGTGTCCGTCCCTGAACACAGTGTACTGTGTGGATCAGCTGAGGTCCCTCCAAGTGTTTGCTCAGTAAATAATATCATCTGGGCTCCTCTCGCTGCTGTGCTCACACCTTTTCTTTCCTTCCAGACGAACTCAAACGTACCTTTTTCTTGCATGATCTCATAAGCTGAAGATAAAATGTGCTTTGGGATGTTGTCTCATTGTAATACAGCCCAGATAAATCTCCCGGTGCTGCGTCACGCTCTCAGCTTGGTTGTTTTGAGTTACCTGGCTCCAGCTGTCAGGCCCTCACACGCACACACAGGCTATTGTGGGTCGTAATGCTTGGATTACACCGAGGAAGTGTAGACATTGTCTGCGCTATAATGCATCGTCCTCACCCACAATGAGACACTCACATCACGTAGGAAAAGTTATTGTTCTGAAAATCCCAGACAGATAATACTCTTCTTCCTCCTGCCGAGAATAACGGGGGAAAAAAAAAGTCGACACCTGATCGCCCAAGAGCAGCTTGGGATGGGAACTGACTGCTTCTGCTGCTGCTGCTGCTGAAGTGAGCAGAGTGGATTGTGTTTCTCAGCAGCTGATAGGAATCTTAATGACAGCTTACTTGATAACCATGCAGTCTTCAGGGGGAAGTGGATTGGCTGAGAATGCAGGAAGTCTGACACTTTTCTGTTTAGGTACCGTGCTCATTGATGGGCCTGAAATGTGGCTGCCTTTTGTGTTTATGCGGCTTCATTGCTGTCACAATTCTACCACAGCTGATAGCGAAACGTGCTCCGCATCAGTCACGTCAAATGTTTTAATTACACTCCAAAGTATGACTTAGCTTCACATAGTTACAGTCCTGTGGCAGTGTTACTGGGGTTGCCTAGAGGTTCTGTTTTTTTCACTGGTGTATGTGCGTGTGTTGACACTGGTGCAATGTTTACCCAAGCTTAGTGGAGTCCTGATAGATTGTATGTTTAGACCTTACGTAACTGTCCAGCATCTCATGACTGCTGCAGACAACTTTATAACGTGCTCTGTTAGTGTGTGTGCTCGTGCTGCGCAGTACAGTATGTCTCTGCTGCTGAGTGTTTGTGTGACTGAACCTCATTAGTATTGTGTTCTGTCAAACAGATGCATCCCAATATAGCCTGGGGAGCTGGATGGGGGACATGTACACAAAGCAAAGAAACCTCAAACCGCAGAAATCCACAGAAAGTAGTGAGGGTCTGCGTGTTGTGTGTTTCACGGCCTTCTTCTTTCTTTATTGGAGCTGTGTGGGATAAGCATAATCCTTTTATTGTTCAGAGTGGAGATAAAATCCAATGTCTTATCAGTGCTACTGTATGTAAAACAAAGAAAAGCTGATAATCCTTACAATCATGATGCTAGAATCACCAAATTTGTGGCAGATTAGATATACTATTGAGGGGACTCCCTCCAGTTTTATTAGCACATAAGGAAACAAAACAATGGAGAGTTTATTTTAGCCTATATGGTGAATTTTCCATTGCTGATGGCGATGTTAGAATGAAGACTCCATGTAGATGAGGCGACCGACAAAGGCACATAACATGGCGGTTATTATCAAGTTCAGAAAGTGTCTAAATGTTTAGCCAATCAATATTTGTCTTCTTTGAGCCATACAGCTGTTTTTTTTTTTTTTAAATTACCCTCAGAAGTACCTGCTCTGAGTAGATGCTTTTATCTTCCCCAAAAGCAGTCCCAAAAAGATGTTCTACAGTTACGGTTCTTGTGGTCAGAACTCTCTCAAACACCCTAAAATGGCTTGTACATTCCTGCAGTGAAAAACAGCCTTTTGTAATATTTCCACATTTCAGCCACTGTTACACTCCATGTTTGTTGCAACAAGCAATTGTTAGCACACTGATGAACTAGCTTAACATTAAGACCAGAGTAAAACACAAGTATGCAATCTCATTGGATAGAAATCATATTCATTAACGAATTACCTTCACAAATGACCTGGAACGTTGGTGATTATTTCCTGAAAGGTATTGTGTGATATCTATTATGTTTTTTTTTGGTTTTGTTAGTGTATTTTTCTTATTCCGAGCTAAACAGTACAGCTATGTAAGGTTTTTTTGTGCAGCTGCAGTACAGTCGAGTTGAATAGAAGAAATTTTCTCTCACAGTCTAAAAAAAGAATCTCAGAGATTAAAGGAAGTCCCTCAGAATCAAAGAACAAGGTCTTCTCACCACTTTGCACCAGCGTTCGAAAATAATACAGCGAGAAATCCATCACAGAAGATGAAATTCTGTTTCACCCTTTATTCTCATACTGTCAAGTTTGATTGAAAAAGCTCTCGCTCTGGAGCTTTTAATATGCCCCTCCCTGGTGGCTGGGACTTTCTAAAGGCATTTAGGGAGATGTATTTGTGCATGAATATCCAGTGTGTGTGAAATTTTTCTTTTTTTTTGCTATCTTTTGCTCACATTATCACATGGACACATAGATGACAATACAGATTGTTTGTAAGTGCATGTACACAATGCAGTAATCAGTCCAGAAGTCCTACAGCTAATAAGGAAGTCAACTTATGTAGTGTTGTAGGAAATATGATTGTAAACAGAGGAAGCTTTTTCTCTGAAAAATGGTATTTGTGAGCCTACGGTTGTTCCCATAGAGACAGACCATAATCAATAGCAGCATCGGGCAGTGTTTGTGCTGAGATATACCCAGGTGGTAATGTGTGTAGACAGATATACAAAACCATTAGTATTGTCCAAAATCGCACAAGAAAACGACGCCTAAACTGGGTTGACGTCATCATTTTTTCTCCCACTGACTCTGAGTGTGTCATCTCTGAAACTCCACCAATCCTACACTGAACGGAAAATTATACCAGATATCAGACCACTGATTCAGCCGCTAAAGAAAGAAGAGCATGTGTGGCATATTAATGTCTGAGATTTGTGTGTTTTTTAAGGGGGCATTAGGAGCTTCTTTGCATAAATAGACATAGCAGAAGCAGTGTCAGGGGGTTAGAAAAGGTCACCTTCATTAACAACAATGCCTCTCTCCTCTCCTCTCCTCTCCTCTCCTCTCCTCTCTCAGGTCTCCAGGGTTGCAGACGTTTCCACTCCTCTGCAGTCAACTACAGCACCATGTTGCTGGAGGCTGACAGTGAGCGTCTCTACGTCGGGGCCCGGGGGGTTGTGTTCGCCCTCAATGCCTCTGACATCTCAGCCAGCTCTGCTCTCACCGTGAGTTTGTTTGTTTCTGTGCTCTTCCATATCTTTAACACTGCCACAGCGTCATTTGCATTTCACAATGCAGGAACTTTGTGTGGCAACAACATTTCGTTTTTAGCCAAAAGTATTTATTCCCCTGTCAGCCCCTTGTGTGTTTCTGCGTTTGTGTGTGTAGTCGTATTGTTTTAAACAGAATAACTCACTGTCACACCACAGGAGCATCTCGTTGCATAAATTAATATATTGATGAGAATAAAACTGAAGAACCGACGACTGTATCTTTTCACTGTAACTTTAAATAGATCCCATATTAATATCATCCACGTATGTTACCACAGAAGTAGTCTCTCATTAATTCAATAATTAGCATAACACACTATGTACCTCAGCCCAGCGTTGCCAGTATGTATCCTACTTTTTAGGCTCAGAATTCACCCTCTGTACCTTGTTTTTGCTCCTGTCACATTTTTACTCACTGTGGGCTATTTTTTCACTCCATTATGGTTTCCCACAACTTTATGAAAAAAAAAAAAAAAAAAACCATGGCATGAAAAAAATGGTGAATGTAGATGCTGTAGCTGTTTTACTACTGACATTTTCAGTGTGTTTCCATTCTTGTCTCCTATCTTTGTGTAAACACAGCCTTCAATTCAGCCAAAAAGGTTAAAACTCTGCCAAATGCGAAACTCTCAATGTTTGGCATTTTGTACATATTCTTGTCACATCTTGTTATATTCTTATTATTAAAGTCTGTGGGTTAAACAGTGTTTCTGCACAAGTTTGAGATGACAGTCATAACAAAGTGTCTGTTTGAACACATAAGCTACTCTTCTGTGCAATATTGCAGGTTCAAATAACTTGGTTGATGATTGTGAGAGGATTTTCTCATTTGTTTTTTTTTCTTATCGTCGTTGTCAGTGTCAGACCAAATTTTTCATACTATTTATAGCTGCAGTGTTTTTAGCTGTTTTCATTAAATTTATCTTCACTCAGCAGTCTACACAGAATTATGTATTGTCAGTTGTCATTACTGCACTTGTTTGAGGGGTTGTGAAAACTGCACAAGACAGTTACAAGACCTGATTCATGCATGTCTATGAATTGTAAAATCTATAAAAGTAGGACAGGCCGTACTTTAAGGAGAAAACACATTTGCTTCAGTGTAAGTATAGCTGCCATTATTTATAAAGAAGATGTTGAATTTTAATCAGGGTCTTCGTCTTCTTCATAAGAGTCTGTCTAATGATGTGTTTCACCTTCATCCAAGAGGCTTCTTCAGCTCTAACTGAGTGATAGAGAGTCTCAGGTATTTATTCTCTCTTCCAAATTACATGGCTAATGGCCCATTAACACCCCTCACATGCCTCCAGGTGTGAATGGTTGTGGAACTGCCAGGTTAGGGATGACTCAAGATGTTATTGGAGGTGAAACTTTTTGCAGAGAGATCTCAGGGCTGCATTATAAGTACATTGAAGTGGTATAGTAGACCCCTTTCTCTGTTTAGAGATGGCTGTTCCAGGTTCACACAGTAGCTTCCTTCATTTCTCTCCCAAACTGTTTGTCTTCATCCAGTTTCATTTCAAACACAACTCCAGGAAGATGTTGTCTTCATTACCTCAAGTGACAACAGGTTTCACTAAATCAACGGCAGTCGAAATCATAGCTTGATAATGATTTTTGTCCTCGGCTGGTTGCAACATCATAGAAGCTGAAAAACTCCTTTGACTTGCTGCTTTGTTTGTTGCTATACCTGACAACAGACTGACATTAAGCTGTTTTGCTAATTATGGTAATAAAACAGTTGCCTGTGTCATAAGATATAATTTGCTGGCCTGTGTGCGTTCATTGCAGCCACTCCTCCTTCTCCTGCTATACTTGAAATTCAAATGAGCTAAGCCGACTTTCTTTGCCACAAAAGAGACAAAATTCCTAAAGTATGAATTATTAAAGCAAAAAAAAAAATTTCCATCCGCTTGTTTATCTACTGTCAGATCTGTGATTTTGCCAAAGAGTTTATGCAAGTCAGTGATATGAACTCATTCATCTCTGAGTGTTCTCTTTCTGTCTCACTGTATGTTATCTGCTGTGTTATAGATTGAGTGGGAGGCCTCCCCAAAGCAAAAGCATTTGTGCGTGCTCAAGGGAAAAGACAATAAGGTAGGCACTTAGTAGTTCTTTCAGTCTCAGTACTTCCTCTTCATCTTTTTGTGTTTTGTTCTCTATGTACTGATATTCATCCCTCACTGTAATATATATATTTTTTCCTTCTCCTTTCAGACGGAATGTTTTAATCACATCCGCTTCCTCCAGAGGTTCAACTCAACTCATCTCTACATGTGTGGGACTCATGCCTTCAGTCCCCTCTGTGCATACATAGTATGTCCATGCATAACACATACATTTCCTCTGTGGCAGTGCAAGTACAGTATAATTGCATGTTGTGCTAGCTGAAAATATTTTGAGATCTCTATATATTTTTGAAATCCAAGATGAACTTAAGTGTTTTTCATCTTGTTACCCAAACATCTTTACCTGCATAGGATGAAGAGAGGTTTGTGATGTCATCTCAGCCTGAAGAGGGCAAAGACAAATGTCCTTATGGCCCAACAACAGGTTACACTGCCCTCATTATAGGTAAGCTGGCTAAAAACAGTTGTCAGTCACTTCCATTTAACCACTGAAGCACCTGACAAACCACATCTCTCCTCCAGACCAGCAGATATATACGGCTTCCCAGTATGAGTTTAGGAGCTTTCCAGATATCCGCCGCAACTCTCCATCTCCCACACTAAAGACAGAAGATGCTCCCACACGCTGGCTGAATGGTGAGTTATTCTCCTGGAATGATGTAAGCCCTTTTTAGCATGTTTGGGTGGCAGGACAGGAGCAAGTGGACGGAGGTTTGGTGAGCAAGTGAGCTATCAAGTTATC
This sequence comes from Stegastes partitus, assembly GCF_000690725.1. Taxonomy (NCBI): domain Eukaryota; kingdom Metazoa; phylum Chordata; class Actinopteri; family Pomacentridae; genus Stegastes; species Stegastes partitus. The sequence continues at coordinate 307,942 of NW_007578186.1, forward strand.
ATGTACTCTGCTGGAGTATCCTCAGCAACTTACACACTGATTCAGCTTCAGTGGATCAATAATGCATTAACTTTCATTACACCTACTACCGATCGCTTGAGTAATTCTTAGAACAATACGACTTGGTTTTACATGAACTGACAACTGTTTTTTAGACCCGGGCCGTCAGTCGAACACTTTGGTGCTGGCTGAAGTAGCTGAACAATCGTTGCACAATTGTCATGACATTTTGTACAGACATTCATGGTTTCCAAGGCAATGCATCTTAACAACTTTGGTCATCCCCTGACTTTTCCTTTCAGTTGATGTGTGATGTTTGAATGAAATATCTTGATAACACCTTGATGGAATATATTTGGTTCAGGCAATCATTTTCCCATTAGGATTAATTGTGATATTTTGGATAACTTTTAAACAAGCATTGTGACATTAACACCATTATCAGGTCAGAATCTTAATTTTTCTACACCATCCAGTAAGATAGTCAACATAGCAAACATTATACCTGCCAATCCAGCTACATTTTTCTTTGTCCTAAAAATGTTCTAGTAAAGTTCTAGTAATGTTTTTAGTAGGCATTGAGAATGTCCTTCCTTTATTATCATGTAACATTGTGGGGCTGTTGTATAAAAGAGCATGCTATAATGTGGTACTGCAACAACATCCCCAAAACATCCAGAGAATATTGCAGTCAAAATGTCCTGCCTTTCATACATTACTTTATCATTAAACATTGTTTGAATGTTGGTTTGAGATTGTTCTTTCTTTTTTATCTTGTAACATAATCTATGACCATTGACAACATCCTCAAAGCATACTTTTTAACCTCATAGGAACATTATTTGAAATTATGTGTATCCTTGAAGCGAAAGCATAGGTGTAACTGAGAATAGCTTCAGAGAACCAATAGCATCACTGTATCGTAGTCTTGCTAACACGTTCCTTTAAAAATGCAGTTTTGGGTTGAAATGATTCAAAAACGTATTAAAATGCTTGGCTCACTCTGATGTTTCACAGCTTACTAAAGCATGTAATCGTCTTCTGCTTCACCTTTTGCTTTCAGCATCTGTCCTGTAACACTGGTGGTGTCATGTCTTTCCCCTCATGTTATAAATATGCAACTGCTCAGTGTGTAGTGTTTACTGGCAGGTGCATTTCTTCTCACCTTATTTTTATTTTGGCAAGTTTCTACTGGTTGAATATTAAGTTGTTAAGAAGACACATGCAATACAGACTTTCATGGTATTACAGGTTCATGCCACTGTCAGCAACTAATTGCTTCACGAGGTGAAAAAAAAAACAAACCTTTATCTGACAAGAAATAAAAGCACAGTGTGAGTCAAAGCATGTTTTTCTCCCTCTTGCAGAGGCAGACTTCGTGGGTTCAGCACTTGTGAGGGAGAGTTTGGGCAGCAGCACCGGCGATGACGATAAGATCTACTTCTTCTTCACTGAGACGAGCCAAGAACAGACAACAACCTACAGCCGCAGCAGGGTGGCTCGAGTAGCTCGGGTTTGTAAGGTGAGCGCAGATTAAAAAGACATGCAGGAAACATTTTGCAACAGGGAACGAAACCTTGCATCAGGCTAGCTTGAGTGAAGGCTTCGTTGATGATCGGAGAGGGCACTGTAATAGATGAGGGGCTGGATGGGGAATGCATTTGGAACATGGCCCCATTGTAATTAGAGGAGCAGACTGTGCAGCTGATGAATTGGTTGCTGAGTCAGTGTGGCTCAGAGTGAAAGGATGGATGACTGCAGGTGAGACACAGACTGTTTAGCATCCGCCGCTGCCTGAAATGTGAATGATTTACATCTCCTACTGCCCTGGAAGAGGTTGAAAATGGCAAGAGCCAGCTGTACAGTGTTATAACCTTGTTGTTTTCTCCTCCCTAAAATGAAGTCGGCGCACAAATGCTCTCCTTGAAAGCATGGCGGCATATTTGTGTTTTCATCTTTATAGAAATGCCTTGTGGCGGCGTATGTGACATTTGCATTTCGCTACAGGCTGAATACATTTTAAAGTTGAAATCAAAAGGCAAGGTGATGTCATTTGCTTGGTTTCCAAAAGAATCGTGGCCCTGAGTCAAGTTTTTCCACTGTGAACCTGTCAGAACATTTTTTTTAATCATGAATGGGAGTTGAGATGTGTTTTCATGGGTTGTTTGTGTAGCTGTCACTTCCAGTTAGAAGCTCACTCCACAGCGAGTACTTTCAGCCTGCTGAGGACAAACCCACCCTCACACAACCTGTAGATTACAGTGGGGAGTCTTACCTATGGGAAGCCATAACCTTATTGAATATATCGTTATTGCTTTCTCTCACCATCTGTTGCACTCTTCAGGAGGTTCACAGCCTCTTGTGTGCCACCTTGAGCCAAATCTGTTTTTCCTTTATTCAGGTTCTTACCTCATATGACCCTGTCTTCTCCCTCCTCCCCCTCTCCTCCCTCCTCCATCTCTCTTGCCTCAGGGCGACCGAGGAGGCCACTTAACTCTCCAGAAACGCTGGACGTCCTTCCTCAAGACCAGGTTGACTTGCTCTCTGCCTGAGTATGACTTCCACTTCAACATGCTGCGCAGCGTGTTCGTTATGCCTGGACGCACACCACAGGACACGGTCTTCTATGGCATCTTTGGCCTGGAGTGGTAAGTGGGAATTTGTGTGTTGTCAAGATCTCCGGCTGACGGGGGGCTTTGAGGTTGCAAATGTAAATGAGTGAGACAGAGATGAAAGGCAGCAATCGATACATTAAGACAATCGAAGAAGACAGGAAGGAACGAGATGAAAGAGAGGAGAGAAACAAAGCCCAGAGAACTTCTTTATCCCAGCGATGTTGGGAAGTTAGTCGGTAGAGTTTTACAGAAGTCTGAGGAGAGAATTAATTAAAAATGCAGATTTACATGGCCTTTAGAAAGTTGGAATCAAGATTTCACTTGTTTATTCAGTGAGACCTGTGATTACCAGGGCAACAGCAAGTGGTTTAATACAACAGCATACACTCATTAAGCAGTCCGAGGAGCAACTGGTGTCTCTGTTTACAGCACTACCAAGATATATTGTTTTAATAAGAGAATTGGTTAAAATATCCGTCTGCACAGCAAAGTTGGTTTCTGGAAACTGTTACTCTTGAACTAACAGCTTGCCGTCACTGCTCTTTAAATGGAATTAAAATGGTTACCTGTCAAAGTAATTTACTGCTTTATATCTTTATATCTGAACAATAATGGTTAACTAATGTTTCGTAATCAACCACTGCCTTTGCCTTTCCAGTTCAATAGGTTCAATGTAAAGCAGCAGCTGTTGGCGGTATTTGTTGTGCGTAAGCAGTTACCCAGTTTAGCTCTCACATGGTGTTACGTAAAGCAAATAGTGAGACTTTTATCAATAAGATAGAATTAAGTGCATTCATAGTTTTCCTGTCTATCCCCTCATGCAGAAGAACAACTACACAGTGAGGCATGTAAATAAAGTAAAGGACCATTGCGGATAAAAATGCCAATCATAGACAGCAATAATAAACTGAGGTCCAATGTCATGACTATGAAACAAAGATTCTAATACAGACAAAAGGGAAATTAAAGGAAAAAACCAAAACAGCATTAAGTGTCTTTGTAAGGTTTTGTGCTACTATGTGTCTTCAGACCAGCTTCAAGTCTCAGGTACTCTCCTGGAACACTGTTCAGCCAAAAAAAATGTCCTTCATTTGGTGTTTAAATGATGGAAATGTAGAGCAATGTCTATCACATCACTCCAAAATGTCCTAGCCGTCTGTAATATGGTTGAAGACACCACTCCCGTTAGGATATCAATGTTCCATCATATGATAAACATGATCATTCAGCGCAACTGTGTATTGATTTGCAGTGACTTTTCCTCATAAAGGAACACTTGGACACAAAATATGCACCAAAATTCCCCCTACAGCGTAACTGAACCACCGGATACCCTGACTGCAGGAATCAAAGTTTCAAGTTTTATGACAAAGCAAAATGTGTCGTTATGCAGAAATGTAAACGATGATTATCTTCTGAATTTTTGTTCCGTTGGGATGCTGCTGTCTCCTCTCCAACTCCCTGTCTCCTCTCTCTCACCTCAGCTCCTTCTACACCTCTCTGAAACTATTTTGTTTTCTCCTCCTTCCCCCCTACTCTTCTCAGAGATGTATGACTTCTAATCAGTTCATACTATCTCTGTCGGTGTTTGAACCCTCCCCCCTCTCCTGTGCTTCCCTCCCGTTTGTCTCTTTCCATCGCTTTGACTAGGTGAACCACTGATCTACTGTACTGCTACTGCTGTCACTATGGCAACCCTGGGTTTATTGCTGTTATTGTTCGTGGATTGTGCTCTGGTCTTTCTCACTGTGTGAGTTGATGTCTTCAGGAAAAACGTGAAGGCGTCTGCAGTGTGTCGGTTCTCTCTGCCTGAAGTCCAAGAGGCCTTTCAAGGACCTTACATGGAGACCCAGGACTCGGGCTCTAAGTGGAAGGAATACACTGGAAAGATCCCTGAACCACGACCTGGAACGGTAAACACATATCTTCACATGCAGGCAGCACAGCCTGTTAAACATGAGATGAAGCACAGAAATACCATCTCCCTCAGCTTCAACCTCCAAGAAGTAGAAACCCAAATAGAGAACCGATGGAACTGATCCAAAGTGAAGATGCTTAAAGGGACAAAGCTCAGGAAAAGATGGAGGGAAAGTGATAGGGACGATGAGTGGCAGCCTCAAGCATGAGGCTCAAAATACAACCAGCTTATGTCACTGAAACCCATTTCCATGGCGATTAACTCCAGCTCGTAGCTTTGGCGACAATGGCTTAGTGCAGCAGCTAGGGCCGTGGCATCACTAGCAGGAGCAGACATTATCCACTGCAGTGTCACTTCAACACTTTGTAGGACTTAATTTTAACTTTGCTATTAAATTGAAAAGGAGAAATGGTCAAGGGTTTTAACTTGTGAGCGTGAAAGCCTCTTATAGGACTGGGCTGAAGTCATTTGAAAAGGACAAAGATAGAAAGGAAAGTTGTTCCTTAGTCAGGTGCAGAGAGAGCTGAGTCACCCCCATGTCAGCATAAGCTGGCTGCCAAACTCACATGGACTCATTGTAATCTAAGTGAAAAGTCGCATTTTCCCTTGACACAGTCTTCCACAGGCTCACATTTTCTTCTTGATCCTCTAGTTTACCCAGTAGACCGTCTCACTAAGCCTCATGACATCCTCCCAGCCTTCCAGTCTTGGCCTCTATTTAAAGACAAGTTTATAACAAATGAGCCAAAAGATAGCTCTTTTTCCCTGCAGCCCATATCGTGCCTTGTTACTTGCTCATCATCCCCACCCCTCTTTGGCTTTTTTCCCCCCAACAGTGTATCACTGATGCACTGAGGGCCAGGGGCATAAACGTCTCCACCTCCCTGCCTGACGATGTGCTGGATTTTGTGAGGAGGCATCCTCTGATGTCCCAGCAGGTGCAGCCTTCAGACAGACGCCCCCTTTTGTTCAGGAGGACCACAGACTACACACAGATGGCTGTACACATGACCCAGGGATTAGATGGACAAACATACAATGTGTTATATATGGGAACAGGTGTGTATGAATTCGTATCAGGTATTAATAGTTCAATCTGTGTAATACTGTGTTTTGTTTTCTAACTAGCTACAACTAGCAGAAGGTTAGTTTAACATAAAGACTAGAAATAGAGGGCTTGGCTTATTTTAAAAGTAGCTAAATCTGCCAAAATGTGGTTTTATACGGGGTTACGTTCTGGACTACTGCCAAAATGACAACATTTACCAGAACCAGAAACTTTAAAAACAGAAATAATTGTTGCCTTCTTACCCCTTGTGTGATGTGCCATTCAGCCAGTCAGGAGGCTACTAAATATTTGTTTAGTCTAACCAGATTCTGTAAAAAACAAAATTAAAAATTGTGTGACACAACTGGGAAGCCACAACTGACTCAGTTCCAACCAACAGTTAAATGACAGAAATTCTGGGGCCCTGGGATGGTAAAATATGTATAGTATGTAAAGCCACTGTTTTTTTTGTTTGTTTGGTTTTTTTTTAGTGCTAATAACACCTGTAGGCACTTGAAAAAATGTCAACTTTCCCTTTCTTTCTTTCTGATTTATGGCATTCTAACCATTAACCTTACCATTTAACCTCACCAAAGACACATTTGAGTTCCCTCTAGCCATCTAGCCATGGTTGTCTTGTTTCCATAGAGGTCAGGACTTTATATTGCAGTGACAAATAAGCCCACAGTGAGTAAAAATGTGACAAGGTTCAAGAGGTTATTGGCTTTTACGTGCAAGGTTTGAACCTACAAGATAGTGATTGCAAACAAAACAATGACATAAGACATTTGTTGTTTTATTTTGTTCTTACTGTTTGTATAAGACTCCATATTTCCACATCAAACTTCATGAAACCACTGGCACTCTGCTTATGTTGTAACAGTGATAAGACTTAAAGCAAATAAGAGGTCATTTGCTAATTTTTGCAAGATTGCATACTGAAATGAATGATAATAAAAAGTTGCATAAAATGTAGGACATCAACCTGAAGTCTGTTACTGACGGACATGCATTACATTTAGCTTGCAGCACAGACTACTTCATGTTTGCATGGTCCTTTAGTTCAAACGTTTTTCCTTTTTCACATGTGTCACCCAGATGATGGCTGGTTGCACAAAGCCGTGGAAATCAAAGGTCAGCTGCACATTATTGAAGAGCTTCAACTGTTTGAAGATTCACAGCCTGTTAACAATCTCCTGATATCTGCAAAACAGGTAGCATGTCTCTCTCTGTCTCACACACACACACATTATGTGAATAGTCTCTCCTGCAGTGTTTAAATCTTTTCTCTCCCACCAGATGAGTGTGTACGCGGGGTCTCCATCAGGTGTGGCTCAGCTTCCGCTCTCTTACTGTCGCAGATATACTTCCTGCTATGACTGCATCTTTGCCAGAGACCCTCACTGTGCCTGGAACGGAGCAGAGTGTGTGGACGTAATGAAACAAGCAAACAGGTGAGTGTGTTTGTGCTTGGATCAGGTGATTAAAGTGCTGCAGGTGCCCTTTTGAGTGTTTGACTTCAGTAACCTCAAGGATCACCATGACACAGTGTCAGCTCTCAGAACCGTTGCATAACCACAATGCTGGCAGAACTTGACGCCGCCTGTGATAGTAAACATAACATGCAGATGTGTGCTGATTAATCTGGACAGATTTGCTTACTCAGTGGAAAGCAGTTATAGACGCAAAAATGATAGAAAAGATATGTATAGCTCAGAAAGAGCACAATAAAAACAGGAAAAAATAGACATTTCACTATAAATACAGGATATTTGTTGTTTGAGTGACAAAACAAATGTGTTTATTGTCGTGTTTTCTCCCTCTTTTCAGATCCACTTTAATCCAGGACATCCAGCATGGCAGCATAGGCTGTGAGAACACACAAGATGGTACGCAGAAATCTCATCTGCTGCTTAGAAAAACTTTGCTTTTAATGCATGAAAGGGAGATTAAAAATAGAGAACGTTAGCAAGGACTCAAAAGATGCATAGTTGTCATCAGACAGCATGAAGGCCTCTTTAAAAGTTGATTATGCGCACTGTGTTGGCAAAATCCTCTCCTCCCTTCTTTAATCACATTTTTGCCACCTCTGGAGAGAAATCTGTTTGATATTCAAGGCAGGCAAATGCCTTCTCTCACTTCTCAATTTCAATCTGATAAAATGTAGCATCGTCTGCCCCCTCGTTCTCTCTCTGTACGAGGTAATATGATGGCAGGAATTAAAGATTTGCAATCGGAGTTCATGCCTCAGTAACTCTGGACAGGCTTTGATAAATTTAATCGAAGGAATTAACATATATAATGTGTGAGAGGCTCAGTTGTAAGTTTTCTTGTGAAATCAGACTTTTCTCAGTGTGTTTTTCAACATGTGGGTTTGCTGGTGTTGCAGATGTTGTCCAGCGGAGCCGCTTGGTCCGTGTGGGTGATGATGTGCTGCTGCAGTGCGAGCTCAGCTCTAACTTGGCCACGCCGCTCTGGACTCTGGATGACGACGAGGTGCAAGGATACGACCTCAACTCCGGCTTCAGAACCGGCAACGACGGCCTGCTGATCATCGAAGCCCGGCAAGACCAGAGCGGTCTGTACACCTGCCACGCTGTCGAGAACAACATTATGGTGGCCATAGTCACCTACAACATAACCATCCGCCTGGACCTGCCCCCTCCCCCACCTGTTGAGCCAGCTCGTGACACCTACAGCCTCTTCGCCACCCTACCAGGACCCTCCGAGCTTCCTGCCTCCAAGAGGCCCCCCCTGGCTTCTCTCCTTCCCCGCTCAGACATACTTTCCCCCAAGAGCATGGAGGCCATGTACCTGTCCCTCATCACCATCCTCGGAGGCCTGTGTGTGGTCCTCACTGTGGTCCTCGTGTACGTGGGCTTCTGCTTGCGAGTCGGCAACAGAGGAAAGTACTCGTTACGTGCGGCGGCTGCAGCTTACCCGACCAGCAAGAGGCATAGCAAGGCCAGAAAACACCACAGAAACTCCTCCCAAATGGAGCTGAAGACAATCTCTAGTCACTGTAACGGCAACGGCATTTGTAATGGAGTTTCAAAGCTGCAAAACGGCAACATCCAAGATGGAGGCTTCCTGCAGATTGTCCCTGGTGGGGGTCAAACTTCACCCAACAAGGAGCCTCCTCCCCCAGCCCCACCTCTCCCTCCCACACCACAGCTTTCCTCTCCGGGGTGCGACTTCTCCAACGGGCTGTCAGCTACGCTGCCCAGCGTCCTGAGGAGGATGAACGGGAACAGTTATGTGCTGCTGAGGCAGAGTGACTCTGAAAACACGTCACCCCTCTGCCACTCCTTTGCAGAGGAGCTCAACAAGATGTTAGAGAAGAGGAAGCACACTCAGCTGCTGCCCAGGCCGGATGAGAGCTCCGTGTAGAGAGATGTAGCTCCCCCATGTAGTGGGCGGACTGCTGCTGTGTTCTTACTTGGTGCCTGTCACATGACTCAATATTGTTGTGGACTAAAGCAATAGAAGAGTCTTATCTAGATTATTTACTTTGGATTATTATTATTATTTTTTTTTTTGAACAAGTCCACATTGAGACATTCCTGCTTTTTGAACCATTGATCCTGAATTTCCAGACTGTTTCCCAACACTTAACAAATGAAAAATCCCAGTGAAGGGCCAAGCACAAACTAGGAAAAAGTGTAATCTACCTCACCTCGATACTGCCCACACGGACATGTGCAGTCAGACGATGGTCTGATCTGAGTATCAGGGCTGAAATCTCAGCCGCAGAAAGATCTCTGATCCAAAAAGAACAAAGCGGGATAGACAGACTCCAACAAGGAGAGGAGCCGCACAGGAATATAAATACATGTGAAGAGTCTATTCAGACTGGGATGCAGCTAGCCAAAGTTTGTTTGCACTGATAAGTGCACAGATGGCCTATGCATTTTTAAAACACGACATTCACTCATTATGAATATGGACGGAGATGGAGGGATGGGCAAGGGAATGTGTTTTGTTTTCTTAAACAAATAACTTTAAAAAATGACTTAACCAACAGAGAAGAAGTAACTCATGACTGCACATAACACTTTACACCAGCCATCAGTGAAAAAAGGTGAACTAATCATTATTTAATATTTAATTCTAATAAACTAAACCAAATATTTCTTAATTTATTACATTTTTCATTAATCATAATGTATCTTATGTAATTATTAGTTAATGATCATATTAAATATAATCATATATATGTGGTGCTAAAATGAGGGGGAAAAATTTGTTGGTATTTATTTAATATGCAGGTTAAAATATTTGCAAGCAGAAAAAGGAATTATTGTACTGTCATTAGAGCCATAATTAAAGTCACTGCTGAAGCTCTCAATCCATCATAAATTGTTAAATAATGCCTGATGTGTTGACCTTCATTATGATTTTCAACTCATGTCTACTAATTCCTACAGGTGACATAAATTTACATTATGAGGCTCTATTATGTATAAAATTCACAATATATATATAAAAATAAATAAGATAATACATTTATTAAACCTTTACATAATTGAAAGAGTATTAAATAATGATTATTTCACCAAGTATTGAATAGATGACCTACATCAGTATTGATTTTAATGCACTTTAAATACCAGTTTTAAAGAGCTTTGGGAAAGCTGATGGACGCTCTTACACCAGGAGAAGTTGTTGCCCTTTTCTCAGTTTGAGGAGCTGAAACTGTGGAGGCCACAGCTGTGTCTGCTGGACCTTGTTTAACACAATGGATGAGAAGAAGAAACACTGACTGTGTCTCAGCTGAGCCCGAATCCACCGCTGAGTGACGCCCTGCGTGACACCATAACACCGAATGACAGCCTGCGGGGCGCAGTGTGCGCCAGGAGCATCCAAGGTTAATAGTTTTTATATCTTAACAACACGCCTCCTGCACAGGCACTTTGCCAAACAAGCACTTAAAGATATGGATCATGGAGTTGGAGTCCATGCGCGACTACATACTTAGAAAACACTGAATTTATATTTACTAGCATGCTAACAGCTTGTTGATCTTGTGGCTGAGTTGTTTGTAATTTCTGGAAAAGTTGCGGATCTCTTTCCCAAATGGAAACATCAGTGACTCAGAGATCGACTGTCACCTCAGAGAAATTCACAGAATAACTCCTTAATGAGAGGAACGTAATGATGGAAGATATTAAAAGAAGCCAAGGCTAAAATGATAGAAATCACGTATTTGCATAAAAAAAATATTGATTCCAGTTATTTTCTGGCTGTGAATAAATCGACTAATTATTGCAGCCATGATAAGATTTAATTTACCTGCGTCACAGATTTATGCCTACATCGATTTATGTCATAAGTCTCACACTCAAACCATTTTATTTTCCTTATCAATCTGCTCTAGCTACATTTTACTGTTGTTCTTCCGTCAGAGCGCAGCATTAATTAAACACTCGTCTTATGACAGGACTGACCTCACTGGAGAAAGAGAGCGAGTTAGAAATCTCCCTAGAGATGTACACTCTCCAACACTCTCAAGCTACCAATTATTTTCTCATACCCTCGGGCTCAGGGTGTGGTTTTGTGTTTTATTACTGTAAATGTGAAAAACAATTCATGTGTACACCACTTCCTCTAAAACACGCGTATCACACTCATGCATTTCCACAGACCGTCCTGTGTAGACGCACATTTGATTGAATTGAACTCATCGAGGCTGTCAGGGTGAGAGATACTGCGGTTTGAAAGGCACCGCGATTGAAGATCCAAGCTTTGCAGTCAGTGACACTGATCAAAGACATAAAAGGGAGACGGCTGTAGCTGCACACTTCACACATTAAAAGCCTTCATTAAAGCCCTTTGACCTCCTTTCAAAGCACACCACAAGGTGAACACAGCGACAGGAGTTTCATTTGATTTGCAGTTTTTATTGCAAAAACACAGCCATGTTCAAGTCCAACCCAGGCCACATACAGTCAGGGCTGGTGCTGACTGTAAAGCTGTGACCGCGACACATTGCTGGCACTTATGCCTGAATATTTTTTTCTCTCTCTCTTATGTTTTCAGGTCTGATGAGCACAGGTCAGTCTGAATCCTTCTTAATTTCATTCCCGGGGACACCATCTTCTCTCCCGACCGGCGTCAGATGGCAAGACTGGCTGCGAAGATGTTCTTTTAATGAGCAGCGAAATAAAATCCACCATCGTTAGCGGACATCGGAGCCAGAAGCGAGGCTGCATAAGGGCTACGGCATGAGAGTCTCTGCACCACCAGCTCTGCTTCCCCACAACTGGAATGAAAATTGTCGGCTGCAGCATCTTACTGAGCAACGTTTGTTCTTCAGACAGCAGCTCTTTGTGTGCAGAGAGCGTCCTTGTCTCGGTTTGATGCAAACTTATTACACCAAACTCTACATATAATGATGTTTTTTTTTTTCTTTCTTTCTTTCTGCATGAATTGTTTCTCTGTAAGTCAAGGAATAGATAAGGATCTTAACCATGAAAAGTGCCATGGTTGATGTTTAAACAATGCTATGTGAGCCTATTTTATTGCAAAACCAGAAGGGAAGGATTTAAAAAGAAATGAGAGGCATATTTATTTTGCAATTTTGTACATTGTACATTTTGGAAATTGTCGTCAATGTTGCTGTTAAAATGCCACTTGTTGGACACCGCCCCCTGACAAATAGGAGGGGTCACAATTTGCCTGTGTTGCACAAAATGTGTTAAATAGAAGCACGGTAGCCGAATGCATGCAGAGGCTGCACCAGCACCACAGAAGTTAATGTTATAACCTACTAATGAAAGGAACAGTACAACAAATTACATATAACCCTCACCGTATTCTTAATGTCCACATTATAGTTTTGATCTCCGTTTGCATGTTACACCATAGTTGTGCACATAGCAAATTAATTTCTTTTATTAAACTAACAATGACTAATAAAGCAGTGGCTTCCTTCACATTTCAGTCAAGATGAATTCAAATAAAACTTTTTACTTCAACCTCTTCTTCTCCTCATCATTGCTTGTGTATATTTACGGTCTGCCGCTCACATTTTACAAAGCGAGGGAGATGAAACAAATCTTTTCCCTGTCAAAGCTTCGGAGCAGAGCCCTGGTATGTTACATGTCAGGGGAGTCGCAGCAAACCGTTGGAGCTGGTAAATATTGTCAGGAAAAAAAGGAGGTGTCTGCATTGTAACTGGAAGCAGGCCCGAGTTCCTGCAGCATGGCACCTACTGGTATGGAAAATTTTGCTGGGAGGTTGATGTCCCAGGACTGGTTGAGAGCCAACAGGACAGCGTTGTTGACAAAACCCAAACGTACAGCACGTGTCCTGTGAGGACATTAAAGGAGGAAATGTGACGACGTTTGATGCAGCAGTTCAATCTGCGCCTGTAGAACTTACCTTTTAGAAATGCCACAGGTAATAAATTCCACCCACAGATTTTTCCATCATCCTTGTGACCTTTTCTCATGTTCCTGGGTGAGGAGGCAACACCCAGCTTCCAGACAATAAGTCAGTTGTAATATATTACCAGCAGCACGACAAAACACCCATAAATAGGACTGCCGTTTCATGCACGCAGGGCGATTTGTAAGACTGCCAGGTACCTGCAGTGTGTACAGCTTGACATGTGATTAACAAACTGTCACGGTTGGCATGTTATTTTTGTAATGCTGCCTCGCTTTAATCCAAGTCAACAGGAAAGGCTTGTTCTGCATTTGAGTGGCAGATTGGAGTGTTTTCATTAAATAAAAAGCAGTGGCTCAGGTGAGATTTGTGTTGTGACACTAAAAACTGTGTTATTTTACATGAGAACTGAGTTGACAGTGTGGGGTTTAGCGCAGCTTTTGTTGCTGACTGAATGCACACAGGAAAGAAGAGGTGGATCTTCTGGAGCAGCGGTCTCCAACCTGTGGGTCAGGACTCCCATAAGGGGTCATGAGATAAATCTGAGGGGACATGGGATGACTACAAGAGAGGGAAGCAGAAGAGATACACTTCTGCATACAAAAATATATCAAGTTAGTCATAGTTTGCGCTAATGTTTGCTTTTTAGCTTTAAGTATGGGCTTTGGTCAACTATGGTGGTGCAAATGTTTCAACAAAACTTAATTGATTAGAATAAAATTTTGAGCAAACATTCAAGTTTTCAATAGAATTCATTGTAAAATAAATTTTAGCACCATGAGATACAAGTTTGTTTGAAAGGAGGTGACGGAGGTGAAATAAAAGTCAAATAAAGCTTCAATTCAATCACTCTTTATTGTCATTATACGAGCACACAATGAAATATCGTCTTGTCATTTCAAGAAGCCACAGCAATCGAAAAATGATTCAAATGACACAATAGAAGTGAACATTACTGTACAGACAGTGACTGAAGTACAGTACGTTAGAGCTGAGCTGTTTTCTTGTTGTTCCGACACACTGACTGATTTATCTGCCTACATCACATATAAAATAACCTGTCAGGTAACTTAATCTGAGATTAAAACATCAATTCTATTCCTGGACTGGATTTACACCTCAGAGGAAATGATTTCAACAGATCTTTTTCTTTTTTTTCTTCCTTTCTTGCGAATCCAAGCTGTATAGATAAATATCACCCAAGGAGAGACAGATGAAAGAGCTTTCAGTGACAGATGAGGATAAAAAATAGGTTTTACTTGCATACATCAATCATGTATCAAGGTAACCTTCAGTGCAGAAAGTGTAGGGAGGTGTAGGGATCATATCGGTGTGGCTGATAATTCCCACTCATCTTGTCGCTCTATTATCTCCGTTCCACTATTTATTCGACGTTCTGAATTCTCATTTGGACACGAACAGCAGAGCTTTTGTATTTGTCAGAGAGGGTTTGATTGGCAAGAACGGAAAGACACACCCGAAGATATGTGTGCGTATTAAAGCACCCGGAAAGGACACATAGCATTTACATGACTATCAGCTTGTTATTGTGCAAGCTGCTGAATAAACTCACTGTTTTGCAATGACGATACCAAAGAAATAACAAATACTGAGCTTACTTCTCTTTTATCTGAGTCATAAAGGTTCCCTTTTAACCTTTTCTCTTCCGCTCACCAGTGCCCCTAGTTCCTGCATTTGTTGCCTGAATCTTTGCTGCCCATGTGATATTGAAAATGTCACACAGACGTTATGTTATTAGACTTTAGACAGTCAGGATGCAGTAAGAGGATCTGGATCCTCAGTGAAGCCCAGTAAAGCTAATGCCGCTGGAGAAAACATGACACACTGTCATCTTTAAGTCCTTCACTGTGGTCTCACATCCCAATAAAACCAAGCGAAAACCCAAAGTTGACTCCCATTCTGTGGATGTAATGAAACCACTCATGACACTCGGACTGTTGTTTCTCTGTCCTGCCACTGTATAGTCAACAACAATCCACGTAAACATCCTCATAATAGTGTTTCCACTCTGAAGAGGTTTAGTGGATGTCACCACTGTAGAAGGCCTGTTTATTGAACTGACAAAGGCAAGTGTGTCACGCTACACTTTTCTTCCCCAAAACAAACAGATACTGTTTCTGCTGCACGCCAACAAGCAGCTCCTCTGCCTCCTCCCAGACCGGTTTGACGCCAGAAAAGCCACGCGTCTCTGTTGTCACTCACTCGACACTCATATGTCAATCCGCCCTTTATTTGCTTCCTCTGCTCGGCCCAACTGGCTCACTGTCTGCTTGTGACAGTGTCTTCAGACGGAGGAAGACACATGCCTGTCAAACTCAAACAGGTTGGCGTCTGCGCCTCTACCACATAAACAAGTGGAAAATTTTTAACTTTTGCTCTGGAAAAACTGAGTTGATTACAGGAGATTAAAGTGTTTTCTGAATGACCAAACTGGCATTTAGAGCTCACTGGCTAAATTGTAATGCGAGCTGGGGTGGATGAACCACTTGTGGCTTTTGTTGCTGTTAGACAGGAGTCCATTTTCAGATTTTTATTGACAGAAGCCAACAAAATCAGTGCAAAGGAAGCTCTTTCAAAACAACAGTGTCAAAAGATGCCCTGTGATTTTTTTTCCCTCTGCTCACACAGTAGGAGTGAAGGAAGTAATAAGAGAAAGAAATTCGAGTTGTTGTCACCAGAGACGACTCAGACACACCCGAGTGATTGTGTCCTAGTGAGACGTCACCTAGACGATCAGCCTGACAAACACTCACACACCACACTCGCGCACACACACACACACCTGAGTGTTGCAATTCCCTCTGAATTCACACTTTCGCTTCAGATTGGTGTTTCGATTGCAGCTCATTTGAGTTTCGCTTGAAACCTTGTGAGCAACGCCACCAGAACTGCCTTTTAGATGAGAAATTGTTTCTCTCCTTCTCATTATTTAACCGACAAAGATAAAGAGACTAAAGAGGAGTCACATAGACCAGCAGCTCATGAGACACATAACCCGGAGAAGCAGAGACAACATGTCTAATCTTTGACCTTTGGACTTTTGAAATATTGACAGAGGGTAAACCAGCTCGGCCTACACCAGTCGCTTGTCTTTGATGTTTAAAACTGCACCAACAAAGCAAAGTATTGGTTTTAAACTGGACCTACGTGTTACAGCTCATTATGTGTGTTTCAGTAATTAGTGTGCTCTGCTGTGCGTTTTTGAGTATGTGTGTGTGGCTCAGGGCTGTGAACTAACTGAGCCTTTGGACTGTGAAGTTGCTTTTGCTGTTCATTCTCTCTCATGTGGCGCCACCTAGTGATTTTCTTTTTTCGGTAACATCAAATGCACCATGTGCTGTTTACCACTGGGGGTCACAAACAGTCTGCTTGTAGAAAATCCTCATCTCATGATGTGTTCAGCTTCTGCCTGTGCAAACTCTCAAAGTCACCAGCAAACACACTGAACTATGTGTGAACAGTTGAGCTTTCGTTTCATTCAGCACATCTATCCACCTGCCTTTACAAATTTAATTATACTTTACTGTTTCCAGAATACAAAGCACATCTTTGTCTCAAATACAACATCCGTGGAGATACTAGGAAAGAAGAAAACAACCAAAGATGTGAATAATCCATCTGTGTGGGATATAGAACATGTGAATTTAGTATTAGCTGTGTGCTTGTTTAGTCCAGTGGCCTGTAAAGCTTAATGCAGGATGAACTGTGCACAGACTGCAGCAAAAACAGCCTCAGTGAGTGATGAAAGTCTTTGTTTTGACTTGAATAGAGAACAAAATGTTTTGCGGACTATTCAGAGTGTGGCAGATAAGTCTGAACCGACTTCCTTTGATTGTTCGATTCTCTTGTTGTGCTGCCCCGTGAGGCAAACACGGCTCCGTCTTGACAGAGTAAAAACGAGGCTGGAGGTTGGCACAGCAAAGTGGGAGACTGACCTTGACCCAGAAAACCTGGCATCAATCTTTCGTGTCAGCAAGCATCCAACCTGATGAATGTGTCGCTGAACAAGAGTGAGGCTGAACTGCTGCCAGCTCCAGAGGCGCTGTTCCATAGCTGACCATGACCTCC
Source organism: Stegastes partitus (assembly GCF_000690725.1). Classification (NCBI taxonomy): domain Eukaryota; kingdom Metazoa; phylum Chordata; class Actinopteri; family Pomacentridae; genus Stegastes; species Stegastes partitus. Next base: position 325,001 of record NW_007578186.1, read on the forward strand.
GACTTTCCTGTGCAAAAACAAAACTCCCCATAGGGAATCCAAACATTAAACACCACATCAACATCACACACATCACTGTCCCCGTTATGTATCGCTAAAAGCTTTTACGAAGTGTTAGATTTGGGATTAAAAGTATTTTATTCACACACCAAGCGCAGAAGTCCCTTGATGTACAATATGGTGTCGTGTAAGCCAGCAGCTTAAATATAAATAAGGAGAATAAAATGACTGCCAAAATATTGCATTCTATTCAACAATTCAGGCTTTTTTTTCTTCTCCTTTTGTTAAGCAAAAGGATGCAGGATAACAGCGGTGCAAGAAATACTCCAATTCTTTTTATAGTAGCCTATTTATAGACATACTCTACAAGCAAAAGTCCTGCATTTAATAATGTTCCTAAAAACTTCCTAATACTCCTAAAAAGCCATCTTACAAATTACATGTGCAGATTTTATTCCATGAAAATATTTCCCCCCTACTTTAAACTGGCTCAGATGTTCTTCTTCACCATTGTTTCCTTTAAATTATGCAAATCTATGAAGCCTCTGCCACTCTTTCCAGCCCCTCTTCTTCCATCTGCGGCAACTCGAGCACACCAGCTCACGTTGCAAAAGTAGAGTAATTCTGGTACACATATTCAAACCAGAAACTGATTCTACTGGGAATAATAATAAAACAGAAAAGTCCCATCTCGCAAGGTGACATGATATGTATGAATCCCCCGAGAGCAGAATCCATATTTTTGCCATTGGTAAGCTGCAGTTTCAGGGTGGAAAAGTTCAGCCATGGTGTTATCTTTTTATTTTGTAACTTCATTTTCACCAGGCAGGGTCTTTAAATGTTATTTTAATACATATTGTAGTTA
>NW_007578186.1:326162-427306 GCF_000690725.1 Stegastes partitus
ATGGATGGATGATGAATTTAGCATCTATTGTGCAAAACTGAAATCTGAAACTAACTAATGAAGTTTACTAAACTTGTGTTTGGGAGCAGGGTCACACAACAACAACATCTCTGATTACTCATGCTTGATTAACAGGTCCGGCCCTGTTCATCTCGTTCTCTCAACCCTGTATTTGTACATTCATCCCCTTTTTTCTTTCCTGTTCTTCTCTCCTCTTTTTAGGCACCATAAGGGTCAGACCTGACTCTCCTTCACCCAAACCCTCCAGCATTAGGACATCCCTATTCGTCATCCTATGTTCATCCACATTATCCAACAATACCTCATTAAATCTCTAAAGCCACATCACTGCAGTCCTTACAAGTGAACAGCTTTCAATGTCACAAACAATATGTTTTCTCTGAAATGGGATGAATAAAAGACTAAAACTGCAGAAAATCAAACTTTCCAAGTACCTCAAAATTGCACTACTTGAGTAAATGAGTAAACTTAGGAGCTCTCCGCCGCTGAAAAGGGAAGTAAACAAATTGAGCATCTGTTACAGCAATATCCATAAAGACATGAGCCAACACAAATCACAGGTCACACCACACAAAGTAACGCAGTAGCAGCAAAGTGTTTTGAACTGAGCGAGAGTGTGTTTCTTTTAACTTTTAATTCGTATCTTGTAAGTGAAGTTCTTCTTTTAAAAGCTACACAGCTTGTATCTTATCGTGCGTGGTGGCTGTGAAGACCCAACCGACACTATAAAGAGGACAGCCGCAGTGAAAAACTCTCTTCTGACACAAGGGGATACTGCTATTAATGAAGCTATGTAGTAGGTAAATTAATTTGCAATAAAGTTTAACCTTATTTCTGGCACCGCACAGCCACAGTGGCACGTTGCTAACTGGATGAGAAGACAGATTGGTGGCTGGTCAACTAACCAGAACGCTCCCTTGTTGAACAGTGTCTACCCTCCATGCATAAATGCAATCTCACAACCAGACTATCAAATCTCTTACTGGTGCGAGCGTAACACAAATGAATACGACTAGATGCACACACGCACTCACGCACACACACACTCGGTGAATGTGTCTCGAGGTTCCGGCTCTTGTTTCACTGACTGTGAAACACAATCAACAGCAGGAAGGAAAGGCAATTTCAGGCTTCAGCGACGAGAACACTTGTCTGTATTTCAGTGTCATTCTTGTTTAGGGTGGATGGAGAAGTCAGACGTAGTGTGCGCATGTGTGTGTGTGGCTCATTTGTGCTGACTTACACCATTTCCCACCTCCTTCCATCATTTAGTCCGGCCGTTTATTGGGAACACATGTTGCCAGCGCTGTCCATGCGTCAATACGCTGTCAAATAATTTCAGTGGAGTAATCTTTGCTGCTGACAGTTACTGCTGCTTTTGCATAACCCTGATGGTGTGCGGAGGGCACGCTGACCTGACAGGGAGGGTTCTTCTTCATGTGTTCATTTACTTTACTAAATATTTGTTTGTGGCAACTTGATTAGAAGCAAATGTATTCAGTAAAATGCACCATATTATCTCAATGCCAAGGCCTAAAAACTTTTTTTTTTCACAAGTTCCCCCCAAGGTTGAATCGCAGGATTAGATGATTCTGGTGTTGCCTTGCAAGGCCCTTATCATTTAAGTTTATAACATGCTCTAGTGGAGCACACAGTGTTAGACATTTTCAAGTTATTAAATAGCTGCAAACTTTCCAAACACTTAATTGTTGTTTCAGTTGAATCCATTATTTACCCCGAGTCTAAATGAAAAACATTGAATATATTTTAACTCGAAAACTCACCCCAGGCTATTCAAATTCTCCAGTACACCCGAGGCTGTATTTCTGGCATTAAAAGTTCATTACTATAAATTTCCTCATACAAGCTGTTTGGTAAAGCAGCTGAGAGCAACATTTAGTTAGGAAAGGAGCTCCAAAGCTAAGACAAGTAAATAAGTATCTTCTAAGATACATGTTTTTTTTCCCCCTTTAGAATAAAAACAATAAAAATAAAAATGTATGCTGAGTAACAAGAGGTAGAAAGAGAGGAGGATGAGAGCTGCCACAGTGGTCATATCAGGGTAAGTTTTATAGCTATTTATCGATAGAACATCTCTGTCGTCTCACTTGAACAGACTGAGCAGGAAGAGCAAATAATTGACACAGTGATTCAAAAGGAAAGCAGCTGACCAGTCATGTTGTGTTCGAGTCTGCTGTTGCTCGTATCAAAAAAGGAGAAACCTGCTGCTCGCCCAAACTGTGAAAGTTGGCAAACCTACATCATCTGTCACAGCTTGTGCCAAGGGAGCAAAAGGAGGAGGACAGACTGAACCAGGCAGGAACAGTTTGAGAGTGAGCTGCTGTTAAAAGAAAATTGTCAAGCAGGCGAACATGCTGCAGAGTAACACAGCTGGAGAGAGTAAAAAGATGAACAAAACAGTCTGGCAGAGGAGTGGGTTTAGGAGAGCACAGGGGCTGATTGGAAGATTGGGAACAGGTGAGGTGGGCGTGTCAGACAGGTGACTGGGAGCAGAATGGAAGTCTGAGGACATCTGGAGGGTGGATGAGGTGACACAGATGTAGTAGTTAAACAATGAAACCAAAGCAGGACTCAAACTGGCTCCAAGATGGCATCAGCTGGTAAGGACAATGTCTTTTTGTAGCTTTATTGAGTCTTTTAACACATCATGTATGTAATAAATTCATAGTTTGAATTTTACTGTCTGAATTTGAAAAACTGTATACTTAGATTTTTTTTCAAAGATTAGAATTCAGTGCTATAAATGTAGCTGTATTTAAATCACAAGGGTTCAGTGAGGCTGATGGAATGCTAAAATGGGGTATTTGAAACTGATGAGACTGAAAAGTCTTAAATCATCTAGAGGTCAGTGACAAGAGAGTGACATCAAACTGCTGATCAGAGTCTTGCAATGAGGTCAAGGAGCAAGTAAAAAAGTGGACTTTGAGTTAATATTACACAAAAACACCAGACAGTTTGGTACAACACTTCATGACCATGTATTCCAGTTTGGATTAAACATGGATTTAGACAGAATCTCGTAAAACAATCTTTTCATTTATATGGGAAAGAGAGGCGGTTACAGCTTGAGGTAGAAGAGCAGGCCATACCATCATTTGAAAAGTTCACAAACTTTTTTTTTTTTATTATTATTTTTTCTGGCCTTTTTGCCTTTATTAGTCAGGGTAGGGGCTGCAAGGTGGCTCGGTGGTGAGCACTGTTGTCTCGCAGCAAGAAGGTCGCCGGTTGGTGTCCCAGGAAGGACACCAGGGATCTTTCTGTGTGGAGTTTGCATGTTCTCCTTGTGCAGTGTGGGTTCTCTCCGGGTTCTCCGGCTTCTTCCCACACAGTCCAAAAACATGTTGAGGTTAACAGGTGATTCTAAATTGCCCACCATATGTATGAACATGAGTGTGCTTGGTTGTCTGTTTGTGATAGATTGGTGACCTGTTCCAGGGTGTCCTCTGCCTTTGCCCAAAGTCAGCTGGGATAGGCTCCAGCCCCCCCACGACCCTAGTAAGGATTAAATGATGTATAGATAATGGATGGATGAATAGTCAGGATAGTGAGAGAGCAAGACAGGAAAGTGGGGAGAATGTGTAGCAAATGGTCATGAGCAAGACTTGAATCCATGATTGCTGCTTTGGGGATTACAGCCCCTGTTTATGGGTCGCCCGCTCAACCAGGTGGGCCATAGGGGCACCCAAATTCATAAACGTTTTTGTGTAACTCTCACAGCAAACTCTGTGTTTTACTGGTGGTAGCTACCCTACACACACCAAAATAGAAATAGAAAAAAAGGTGCCAAAGTGTTGCAACTGCTGTCATATTTTCACAAGAACTGGTCACTATTTTTGCCCAGTATATGACTGGAGTGTTTGTATGCTAATTTGAGTGTGCAGGTCTAAGGCATTGATTGACTTATAAACTGCCAGCCTGCAAATGATTGGCTCCTCACTGATGACAATATTTGCTCCCAACCAATCCAATGTAGCTGTCGCCATAAGGATGGCTTTGTTATTCAGTCGGAGTTTATAGTAGTGGACAATCATTTCTTTTGGCCTCTACTGCTCATGTTACACAGACAGGTACGACAATGTAATTTGGTTTATTGACTTTGGTAAGGTGATCTTGTGTATGTTCACATGTTTTTTGTTGTTGTTACTTTTCACTTTTTCCAGCCTTAAGCTAAATCCACCGCCTTAAACCTGTCAATATACTTTATATTAGTAGATCTCAACAAGCTATTTCTGTGGCTCCATCGTCCACATGAGGTGAGGACTATGAAGAAAGTTCAACAAAGCCAGGATTTCTTTGTTAGGCTGGCTTCACAAAACCTAAAACCCCAAACTGAGATAATGAGTATCACCACAGTGTTCTCAGCTTTATTAGTGAACCTAGTTTTCTTCATCAGACTGAACACGCTTCCGTAAAAGGGGAAGTTTGCCAACAAATTAGACCAATCGTGTGTCACCTACTTCAGTCAAAAGGAGCCGACTGTTATTATGGAGCGCTATGAAGGATATTAAAAAATGATTGCTGTAAAAAGCAACTGTACTGCAAATGATGCATGAGAGGAATGCTGGTAGTAAATTGCTAATGTATTTATTTTACCACTCAGTGCACTCTAAGTTCAGCCTTTTAATTCTAATGAGGCAGCTGCACATTAGAGCTCTTAAACTTTAAACTTCATACATTTAAACATGATAGTGAAGAAATGCATTTAGGCCTGACACTGTCCCATACTGATGGATACGTGGAAATCTCTTTAGATGTTTGGTCAAAGGTGAAATGACTGTTATTGATTGAATATTCACTGTAATAAATACTGATTGAATAATTAGTTTTCTAATCCGTGTTCTATTAGCTGCAATATAAAGTAAAATGGACTGAACAGCAAATCGGGACCATCTATCATCTATACACCGCTTAATCCTCACTAGGGTCATGGTGGACTGGAGCCTATCCCAGCTGACTTAGGGTGAAGGCAGGGGACACCCTGGACAGGTCACCAGTCTATCGCTGGCCCACACTTAGAGACAGACAACCAAGCACACTCACATTCACACCTACGGACAATTTAGAATCACCAATTAACATGTTTTTGGACTGTGTGGGAGGAAGCTGGAGAACCCAGAGAGAACCCACGCTGCACGGAGAGAACATGCAAACTCCACGCCGACCTTCTTGCTGCAAGGCAACAGTGCTACCAACTGCACCACCTTGCAGCCCTAGCACCAACAAAAAAACATATTTATGCATTTTCTGCATCTCAAATTAAATGCATGTAGGTTCCCATGTCTATGTGACACATAGACACATAGAAAGAGAGCCACCTTCATGACATTAAAAACTCTGGCTTTAGGCTCGACATACCTCGTTAATCTCACTTCACAGTACATCATTGGGAAATATGGGTCACTTTTAGGGCTGAATAAATGATCAAAATGTTTTTGAAATCACAAAATGGCCGAGTGCAATATCCAGATCACTGCATGTTTTTGATAAAGGTAAACTCTATAACAAAATATCATTGTAAATGAAGTATTGTGGTTCTGCAGAGATTGCCTGGCTTACAAATCAAAAATGACCACTCTCTCTAACACTGTATCACATTTGCAATGTCTGTCATAATAATTACAAAGGATTTTTTCCCCCCTGTTTTGCACATCATCCAGTCTTGGCTGCTTGCATGTTGTTCTCAGCCACCACTAGATGGGCATAACATGGAGATACTAGTTTTAATATCCTCCCTGACTGTGTGTGTTTGTACATTTGTATTATTTATGTCGTGATGACAGAAGTCTGGGGACTTGCCTCCCTTTTGAGGACGAAAAGGAAGTCCCTGTAATATAAATCATTCAATTTTCTCATGAAGACTTCGTTTAAAGTTCGGAAAAAGGATTCAAGTTCCGTACGTAGTAGTTATGGTTAGAGTCTGTCTCCAGGAAATGAATATAAGCCGGTCTAGTGATGGAAACATGAGTGTGTGTGAGTGATGAGAAGGAAGAGAGAACATGCCTGAGTGTGTGTGTGTGTGTGTGTGACGATGCTGCGTGCATGTAAGGGTTTAAGCTAGGCTGGTGATAGGGTTAAAGTTAGGTTGATAGTGAGAATAACGATGTGTGTGTGATTGTGTCTATGTGTGTGTGTGTGTGTGTGTGTGTGTGTGTGTGTGTGTGTGTGTGTAATGTAAGACAGAGATGTTTAATTGAGTTAGAGGATCCAGCTCCAATCCTGGATTAATGTCCCAGTGGACAATCTAAGAGGCAACAGAGGGGTTTGACCCAGTTCGACACACACACACACACACACACACACACACACACACACACACACACACACAGCAGCAGCACACAGACAACACTACACAAAACTGCAGTATAAAATGATGAAGAAGTCTTTGTGGGTATTACTGCTTCGGTGATTGATTAATAGAAACAACAGAACCAGGTGTCCAGTCAGCAGGGAACAATTAATGACTTTGTGTGTGTGTGTGCGCGCGCATGAGAGAGTTTGTGAATTCACTTGTTACCTTCACTTCAAGCTCAGTGATGCATGTTCCTGTGAGATCTGCATTGCAGCAGTTGTCCCTCCCCCCAAAAAATACACACACACACACACATAAATACACACACATAAAAACACATACACACACACTCACACTTTCATCATCAATACCTGGTTGAATAACCGATGATGCAGTTAGTGAACTGGCTAATGGGAACAAGCGCCGTACTTCACTGGAGATTCATCTATTTTTATGAGGAAGCAAAAGCCATCAGCTTTAATTACTGGGGTCTGCGAGGAGGTCTCACATTACACGGCTCCTGTTAAACATCAGAGGAGGAATTTTAGACAAATATGCAGCAGAAAATGTGTCAAAAATGTTAGAATATTCCTCTTCCAACAATCACATTTCTGAGCCGTGACTCTGCTCGTCCATGTTTTTACTGTGTTTGTTGTTGCTCTGCAAGTGAAGGTCAGAGAGTCTCCAGGGCTGATATTAACGTGACTCTGGACTTTACAGCACCGGAGAGACTTTTTCTTCTCTTTCCTTCCTGAATTCTCTTCTTTCCCTCCACCCTGATTATGGCTGATGTAAGTTTTAATGGTGTTGCATTTTAGTGTTTGTTATGAGCCCGGGGTCGACCCCGGAGCTCCAGTAAAAACATGAGTGCATTCTTTATACACTCCCGGTCCTTCTCTCGTGCTTCCTGTGTGAAATATGAAGCACTGTGAAGATGTAATGATGTAGTCGTCCAGAGAGGCCATTTGGAGCCTTCAGCAGAGGAAAACACTTGTAGGGTTCAGTGGAGGACGTGGGAGGAGCATGTTTTCAGCATAGTCTCCTTGAAACATGCAAGAACTCAACAACTTTTTTTAAATTTTTTTTTTACAAAGGGCAGAGTTCAAGTAGCTGAATTCCAACCACTATTGAATAATCTCTAAATTATTGAGTCATTTTGTGTGACTGAGGTTGATTCACTTCAAATTATCTCCAGATTTCCTCCCTTTTGAATGCCAATTAGAAATAAATGAGGACAGAAGCCTAAAGCTTTCCCTCATTTTATTACAATCCTTGTTTCTGCATCCACACCCACTCCACTCCTTTCTTTGCAAATGCTACTCTCTTATGTAATAATGCCTCACTCACTCACACATACACACAAACACACACACACACACACACACACACACACACACACACTTTAAATTATTTCTCAGGCCCTCACTATAATAACAATTCAATATTTTTATAGCCTTCTGCTATTAAATAGCTCGAGCAGCCCTGACTGACCCTGAGCTGTCGAAAAATAACTGCAGCCTTTCTGTCTCCGCTCGCCGTTATCCAAGTCCTCTGGGAGAAGCTCCCGGTCTTTGCTTTTTGATGGCAGGACACGGGCTGTTTAGAGCACACTGTGGACACAAAATAACAGGGAAGCTCAGAGAGAGAGAGAGATGCAGTTGTTAAAAAAAAAAAAAAAAAGCAGGGGGGTCAGGAAGAGGAGGATGGATGGAGAGCAGGGTTTATAGACTCTAAAAACAGATGCTCCCTTGACTGGCCTTGTCTCCCCACATTAGTGCAGTGTACCCTCTTCCCTCTCCTCCTTCTGCCAGCGTTTCCTCTTCTGGTCTTCTCTCTACCTCTCACATGTACCTCTTACCTCGTGATGTAAACATGATCTCTCAGCCACTCCTCCCTGATTTTGCTGCTTTTTTTTCCCCATAACACCACCCTCATGAAGACATCAGCCATTTTTTTTAATAGTGTGGCAGTTATCTGAGCTTAAAATCTTACTAGCTTTCAGAATAAGTCCCACGAATAAGCAAGCTTTTGTTAAAGGTTCCACATTGCTCCTTCATTTATAGTGCCAGGGTCTAAAGTTAGGTTTTTAGCCTTCAGCATATCTCCATTGATCCACCACTTTCGATGGACATGAATTGTCTTCAGGGATAACCCGATCTGCACCCATAGCACCACCTGCAGGTTTATGTTATTAACGTTTAGTAGAACTATTAGATCCATTAGGAATTTTGGCCCAGACAGTCATTACTCTTATTTTGACTGCCTGACTTCTCCTCCTCTTGTAGCTGCCATTTTTGGCTTTAAGCAAAACATCTCAACAACTATCCCATGAAATATTATTATCACAGTATCCATGGTTTCCAGACAGTGCATATTGACTCTGGTGCTCTCACGCAGATGATGAGTCTGTGATCCCCTGACTTTTCCTCCCGCTACACACTGATGTTGGCGTTTATCTTCATGAGCGAAACATTTATATTCCCACCAGGATGAGTTGTAATCGCTTTGTTGATTCCCCTGACTATTGTGTAGCAGCACAGATAAATACCCACAAAACTAATGACATTTCCATTAGCCTCAGCAGTACTTGTGTTTCTGTTTAGCAAATGTGAGCATGCTAATATGATAAACTCCTGAAGGCTGAATATTGTAAACATTATTACTTTATTAATGTTGCACATTATCATTAATGTTAGCATTTTACGTCTAGGGCACCTCTGTGTGGATCCACAGATTTCATCACTTTTTTTATTCAAAAGCACCAACATTTATTTCTTGAGTGCTTTAAAGACTCAGGATAGAAAACAAAAAAGGAGCATAATTATGCTGCACATGTGACTATATGACTATGGTGAAGTTTGAATGTTTTGAGGAGTCAAATAGTCAATCGCAAAATCAACATGGGATATTAAAATGTAAAGAAACACCACTTCAGCTCCTGTGCATGTGACCAAAAGAGAGAATGCAGGATTTCAGATTAAAAAAAAAAAAAAAAAAATGTACGCAAACGGCTAAAATGAGGAAAGAGAAAATGAATGAATAAATAAACAAAACAAACCTAAAGAGACAGGAAGTTATGGTGATGGGTTAAGTGCGCAGTTCTCAGCAGACACACTTTAAACTTCCCATAAGCTGAGTGTGGAAGGACTGGCAGCATTTATTCTGGCAGATGATGATGATGTTTGTGAAACATAATGTCCAGAAGTATGTTGAGCTACTGTCATAGCATCAGCATTAGTGGTAATATACAACATGGAGGAGAAAGTTTCCTTGCAGCTGACATATCAGCGCGTTATATTTTATGTAGCTTTTAAAAAAAAAAAATTTCTAGGAAAAAGAATTCTGCTGATTTTTAAACGTTCAAACACTTTGCCTGAGCCGATCTGACTGAGATTGAAACATACCAAAATAAATGTGTTGTTCAGAGAAAGTGCACAAGAGTTACTACTTTTGTTGATGCATGCTAAAACTTTCCAGTGAAGCACACATAGATTGTTTTTTTTGTGTTTAGTTCTATTAGAATCTAAAAAAAAACCCATATGTATGTGAGAGTGACACATTATGATCTGAATTAATTAATTAATAGCAGAAAAATGGTCTTTTATCCTCCACCAGGTCAAAGGTCATGTATTTTATTGTCCTTGGATCCTCCCTCTTGAAAGACTGTTTCCACTCTCTTTCATTACAACACACAAACACGTAAAAAGACACATTCTGCACATGCTTCTACTGTGACACACAAAGAAGCCGTGTGTGACTCATGCCGTGTTGTTCAGAGTTCAAGGATCCTGCAAACAGCAGCATTTATGGCCCCGTTTCTGACATACTGTAGCATTAGCCGGGCAGACACTATGGACGGATGCCTGTGTGTGTGTTCACATCTGTACAGTGTCTGGAGACAGTCACGGTGTTTGCATCAGCTCGGCCAACACAAACAGTTCCACAGCTGCTGTTTTAAACTAAGACCCCACATTCTGTTTTCCACACAGCCCACACATCTGTTTGATTTGAAGGAATGTTTGCAAGACGGAAACATTATGTTCATGTATGTGGTAAAAGACAAACAAACTCCTTTCTGAAGCATCTTTACGTCTTGATGCTCTCACACACATCAATGTGAAAAAGTGTGGAGATAATTTAGGAGTTGTGCCGTCCTGCAGCAAAGTCCTTGACCTGTTCGGATATTAGAATCATGCTGGTAGCATGATCTCACCGTAGTGGCAGGAAGCAATAAGTCACCCACCATCAACATGTCACCGTTCAACCTTCATCATGTCCGATTTTGTGAGCACACTGGCAACCATGTCGTCATAGCTGATGTGTTAAATGTGTTTTATGGATTTGTAAGGTGTACAAAGGAGTTAAAAGTCTGAAGACAAATGCGTTTGGTTCTTATTCAGACATTTTAAAGGTCAGTAAACTTGGAATCCACCAAGGTCACTGAGGCACAAAATGTTATTATTCATGAAGTGCTGATGGCGATGAACAGGCTTGCAGAGTGTTAAACCACAACTGCTTGGCTGAGTGTTACATAATTTTAGTGGGGGTTTTTTTCCCTCAAATGTTCTCATTCATCATTTCTCAAATGTGCAGTAATCTCATCATTAACCTGAAGGGATGGACCATTTTCCTGCAGCCAGATTTACACAACATGACAGCGTGCTGCCTGCAGTCTTCGCCCGACCAAAATAACCATCTGCACCGAGTTCTCTGGGACACGTGCAGCATAATTCACTGGCGCTTACTACAAACCACTAACGCAGACACACACATGCATGTTCTAATCTGGGTCAGTACGCTTACTATGAGAGAACGACAATGTTTCATTTCATACAAAAGCGCAAAAAACATGAACCAACTACGTTTTATACGTCGCATATTTAAGCAACTTCATCAGCTCGCGTGTTTGCATGTCGTTGCGGACGCGTGTACATGTGTGCGTGCTTGCGTGTGAGCAGTTGTGACACCAGTGACATTTATGAACACTCCATGAGGAAAGGTTAGGTCACTTATTTCCTATTTGCCCAGCATGTATGTGATCTGTGAACAAACACGTCCAGAAGGCTGCAGCTCCTTCAACGGCACATGGACCCTATGCTGTGTACAGTGCTGCATTGTGTATCCACGAACACACACAATGCATGCAGGGGTGTGGGAGGAGAATAAATCTTGCATAAGCATTTGAGATTAGGATGCTGTTGTGTGAGACACTGCAGCAACTTTGGGACTCAAATGTATACTTGTTTTTAAATGTACTACAGCAAGTCAGGGTGTGTGTGTGCGTGCAAGAATGTGTTTTGTGTGGTGTTGTGCACTTGAACGGGGTGTAGGATTAATTCGACTCAACCTGCGATCTGCCTTCTTATGTCACATAAAGATATTAAAGCCCCAACCTAAAAGCACTTCTTCTGCGCTCCCATGCAGCTTGTCCAAATACGTCTGTGGCAGTTCCTTTCTAGTCACTATGACATTTACTCACTGGTTTTTCCCATATCAATAATGCAGGATTATAATTGCTCCCCTTTGAAGTGGCTGTTTAAATAATCCAGGGAGGATTGCTCTTGGCATCCCATTTTCGGCTCAGTGAAAAAAATGAGCCGCTAGAGGGGTGGGAAAAAAAAAAAAAGAAAAAACACAATCCTGAATCTAGAGGTTGAAGCTGAGAAGACGTGTTAGCAGCTACTGGATGTAGTTAGCTTTAATCTTGCTGCCTGGAAATCTGCTCTGCTGTGATTAGTGCTTACAGTGTGTTCACATCACTGGGAGATTCAGGAGTGTTACATAAAAAGAAAAGTTGGTTCATTGATCTGTGATGTTCTGTGCAGTCTGGGAGGAGAACAGTTGGTACTCTTGGTGGTGGTGGTGTGCACCCTTCTGCAGTTCAACTTTAGTGATCTTAGAATTACTTTCAGCAAAGAGACTGTGGGGTTCATATATGTTGTATAGTACAGAATCCAGGTGGGGAAAGCAGTGGACTAGTGGTGATGATACAAAAACCCTTTGCTTAAAGTGAAATATTTCAAAGCTGCATTGCATCATTGGGTGTTGAGATTTTTAAATTGGATCTCCTTTAATGATTTTAAAATGTATCAACGTTGAAATAAAAATCCTCCTGCGTTGATTCTGACAACAAAACCCAACCTTGATGTTTTTCTGTGCTGTCAGGCTACATTGTAGTGTAGCTGCACTTGAACTTCATGCTAGGTCACATCATTCATAGTCAGCCAACTAGAAAAATGCACCTCCAAACTCCAAAACAGATCCAGAGATGCAAGCTACAGGCAGGTGGTGAATGGAATGAAAAACCGAGTGTCTTATCGTGGTTTGGGCCGCCATGTGCCACCGGAGCTGCATCAGTGCTTTAATGCATTGATTCCCCAAGTCTCTGGAGCTTCACTGGAGAGATGGAACATCATTCTGCCAAAACATATTCCCTCATTTGGTGTTTTGAGAGAGCTGTCGAACACTTTGGTCCAAAATCTGTCAGTCTTGCCTCCCGATTCAACCAACAGTAAAGCCTGTGAGAACTGGAGCTGCATCCAGTTCCTACTATTTTTCCTGCAGAACTTGTTTTGGAACCATTTCTCTACAGCTTTAGTTTCTCGTACAGATGAGTTTTAACAGGGCAGCCACGTCCGCATACAACCAAGTAGTTCTGACCAACCAAAAAACTGTCATTTGCAGCAGTTTAAACATTTTGCATTATTATTTAAAAAAGTAAACAAACAGTATAAAAATGCATCTAGTTTTTATATGTAAATAAAGAGTCTGATTGTTCATGTTTTCTTCGCTAATGTGTGTATGATTTAGGTAACAGGTGGCACAAACTGCTGATAAATGCAAAACTGATCCAGATCCTGCAGCTGAAAGAAAAACACAAAAGGCTGGATGGACACCAAGTGATGTCTCAGCTGGGTGGGTGTCCTGAGCAGAACAAAGGCACTTTTTTTAACTTAAGTGTCTTACATGTGCTTTCCTTATGTAATACAAATTATCTTATCAGCTTTGCCAACAATTTAAAAAGCATAGCTTAGGGCAATTGTTCCAGTTTTTTTAATCAATTGAAAATCACATTTAGAGGTTTTAGTGCACTTTGTATGAGTTGTAGTACTTCCACATGCAGCATTGCCTCAATAAGCAATTGATAAGCCTGAGCGACCAAAAATGTGACTATTTGGCTTTCAGTGATTTGCTTTTGTGTTGAGATCTGGTGACTGTGAAGGCCATAGCGTATGATTCACATCATTTTTATGCTCAAACTATTCAGTGACCCCTTGCGCCCCTGTGGGATGTTGTCATCCTGGAAGACACCACTCCCTGAAGCACAAAAATGTCTCATCACAGGATACAGGCGATCACTCAGAACAACTCTGTATTGATTTCAGTCGACAAGTTGACCCAAATCATGTCAGTAAAATGTCCCACACAACGCAGCAGAGCCACCATGTCCCCTCACGGTAGGGGTCAAGAGTTCAGTTTTTTTTTCCTTTATTTTGTCACCAGTCTCTACATCAGCAAGGGTTGTTTTTAATTTAGCTTCTATTTGTTTGCACAAAAATTAAATGTGGATTTTAGACACCTAGGAATAAGACTGCCAGGCTGTTTTTGCAAAACATTTTCAGCAATAGCTTGATCCCTTCTGAGCTCTGTCTAAATATGTTTTGCTTTGTAGCACATGGGCTGGAAAAAGTTCTGCATTTTCTCACTGAGCATGAATAAGTAGAAAAAGTCATGTTTTTATTGAGGGCAAGTTCTTAAAGCATGTTAGGTGAATGTATCTCATAGGTGTGACGGTATCTTACCTGTATGCAGGGGTTTTGTTGCGGTCAAAGTTCATGTACAGTGCTATTGTAGCAGGAGATGGAGGAGCATATGGGATGGTAATTAAAATGCATGAAAGTGCATGAGGATGGGGAATAAAAGGAAGATCAAAGCGGTGGCTGGCGACTGAATAAATTATCAACGTGGGGTTTTTGTTGCACAGGCTTACTCCTAATGAGCATGTGTGGAGTAGTGGTGTTAAATAATCATCCTCCGCACTTGGTCTGAGCGAGTTTGCGCTGCCAGAGCCCCGACTACAGCGGCAGCGTAGTATATAACAGAATTAGAGAGAAACTGAGCTGTCATGTTGGTTTACAAGACCAACTTTGACAGCAAAGAGATGAGAGGCTCTGAAAAGACAGCAGTATCAAAACAGAGATGAAGCTGTTTTCTGCCCCAGTTCTCTGCTTCCCAACCACGCTGATTCTGCTCGTAGACAAAGAATTCAATATTGGATGAGTTCGCAAGCTCAGACCAGAGCTGGAATCTGAGGGAATAAAGTGTTTCATGCTACACTGCACTCTCCTGATTTGACCATTATAGAAATATGTAAATAAAGCTCCGCAGAGGGCTGCCCATGCAGGGGGACTCTAATTGGGGACATGACAGAGATGTCATAGTGCTTGATGAATTTTTAAAGGGCCACAGCAAAGATAATGGCATTATTCAAAATCCCACGTTGTTTTTTTTTTTTTTTGTTTGGCACATTCATCGTGGATGCACTTCGAGCTCCATTGTTTATTGAACAGCTAAAATTCATCCACTTGGCAAATGAGGCATGAACAATTCATGAGTCATTAAACACAAAGGTTGGACGAGTAAACGGCGCTTTATGTTGAAACAGAAGAAAACAAGAAACGCACCGGAGGAATGTGGTCAGGTTCATGTGGATAATTTTAGAAGCGCGGCTGGAAGCTCTTTGATATTTCTGAGTCACGTCAAGGCCGAGGGTCGAGCTATGGTCAGGTGTCTGGCGTTGGATGAAGACCCTGAGGGGACAGAGCATGTGTGAGTCATATGATCCAGGCTTTCGGCCTTCACGCAGACAGCCGCAGACACACCAAAGCGGATTGGAAACAAAGGCTTGCAGTGTATTATTTCTGCTTAGGCATGACTGTGAGGAATTTTAAAATAATCTGTTTCATCTTGTTTTATGAAGCTGTTACACCAAACCATGCGTACACTGTGTCAGTTGAGTTGTTTTCCAGAGTCCCCCCTCTGGGAACCCTGCGCCTGTTCCCACAGTGTCAGAGGTGCTGCTGGAGGCATATGTGTGCTCGACTAACACAGCTGTAGCACCCGTACTAGTATATAGTAGCCTACTATAGCTGCTGAACAAGGAGAAGCAAACGCAGCTGAAGTCTGACTCCACCGAAAGCCTGTGTTACATCATGTTGATGCAAAGCTTTGATAGGAACTGGTTAATCAATATTTGAAAGATATTGACATCTGCTTGAACACAAAAGTGGTCTTAACAAGACTAAAGATCTAAGAGCCTGCAGTCATGTCTGCAGCTGTGAGCTAAATGCACAATAACATGCTCACAGTGATGATAGTAACTTGCTGATGTTTAGCAGGAGTGATGAAAAACACGGTTAATATCTTGGGTTAGCGTGAAAACAATATTTTTTAGTAGTTAAACTAGTCACACATAACCAGACCAATCTGCAGTACAGAACGGTCTGGCTGCACCTCCGTATCATTCTGCGATTAGGAGTAAAAGAAACACTGGTTTGTTTGAATTTCTTTAAACCAATCACAATCAGCAGAGCAACGCCCAGGTTGCAGCAATGGTGTCCCCTCAAAATAATGACAGGGAACTGTTTTGGTGGACCATTTGCAGGCATTGATGATAAGCTTAGGTAAGTCAGGTAGATAGGTAGCTAGCTTGGGAATTGTTGTTGTTTTTTCCTATAGTAAAGGGGATTTTGAAAATGGCAACATGTAGGCAAATGCACAGCTAATGTCAGGCCTACGAGGTGTGTCAGAAAAGTTCCAGGACTGGTGTCACAAAAGAAGTATTTCAAATACAAACTACAAACTACAAGTTTTCCCCGTCAAAGTCATCCCCCTGGAGTCTAACACACGTTCACAGGCTTCTCTGCCACACCGCTATGTACTCCTAGAGGGATTCTTCCGGGATCCTCCATCGTCACAGCCATCTTGATGTCATCCACCTCTTCAGAACGGGTCCCCTTGATGACCCCCTTGAGCTTGGGGAAGAGGAAACAATCCCACGGAGCCAGGTGGGGTGAGTAGTGAGGTTGCTACAGCACGGCGATACTCATCTCAGCCAGGAACTTTTGGATGCTCAGGGCATTGTGAGCAGGCACGTCGTCATGGTGAAGCAGCCACGACTTGTCCTGCCACAACTCTCGCCTCTTCTGGCGCACTGAATGAAGTAAACACTGCAAGATCTCTTTGTAGACATGCTGGTTGATCGTCTGAAGAGGAAAACTTGTTCTTTGGGTTTGAAATATATCTTTTGTGACACCAGTCCTGGAACTTTTCTGACACACCTCGTATACCTGCATACATCCTGTGAGTCAGACCAGTTAACATGAAACACAAAGTTGACCTGAGGCTGATGGCAATGTCATTCCTTTTGCAGGTAATTATTAATAAACTAAACCTGGTGTCATCAAGAAAAGTCAGTGGATACCAAAATCTCCTGGAATACAAGGATATACAGGGGCGCTTTGAAAAGTCCACAGTCTTACCCAGAAACAAGGGGCATAACTCCCACTTTGGAGAGACTATGAAACCTTATATCACTGTCCAAAAACTCAAATGTTTAAAGCAATCAAAGAAAAGGGAGAGGAAAACTTCAAATTGGCTGCTGTTGCTTCAGGACAATGAACTGTTGCTCCATGAACCTTACAGCATCATCTGCTGTTTCCCAAACTGAAATCTCACTTGCAATTTTCAGATTGATTATGAAGTCATGCATGCTGTTGTGGAGAATCTGAAGGCTTAATATGTGAACTTCTCTCTCGAAGGGAAAGTGGAGCTTGTTTATCGGTGGGTCAAGTGCATTGAAGTTTACTGCAAAATAATGCAAAAACAATCTTTCTCCTGTGACATTTTCTGGCGAGACAAACAACTTTTAGAAGTACCTTCATAAGCATAACATGTCATGGCAATCCAGTCAAAACAAAATGTAGCTAAACCACATGGTGGTGCTCAGGAAAGTCTAATGAGGACGACCAGCAGGCTGTTGGATCCCCAGTCATCCTCTGAGGAACATTAGTGTCTGAACAAAATTTCTTCACAATCCATCCAATATTTGTTAAGACATTTCTGTCTGGACTCAGATGTGAACGTGGTGGACTGACTGACCACCCTCCCTACAGCCTGACTGTTAACACTGTGAAAGTCATTTTAACAAAAAAAAAAAAAATGAGAAAAATGCCATGAGCAGGCGTTTTCTTTTGTTGCACAAGCAGCATCCTCCTCCTGGTGATTATGAAGTAAACAGTCTTGTCTTGCACAAATCTCACCGGCTGCTGAGGGCAAGGACTTTTTTTAGAACATACTCTTGAGCACACAGAGATCTGCACTCACACATCACTGCGACAACACACACACACACACTCACACATTCTTTGCATATTGTGTAAGAAGACAATAAACCAACAGGGCTTTTGTGATGCTGGAAAAAATAAGTGATGCTCTGCCCACAAACATCAAACCCAGAAAAATTTCAGCTTTAATCTTCTGCAGTTCAAATCAATAAAAAATACATAGACCTAAATAAAAATCTCCACCCACTCGGGTCTGATGAAGTGGACTGAAATGGGAACCCACTGGGGATAAGGAGAGGCTGCAGCACATTTGCACGTTTCATTTCAGCTGGAAATCATATTAGCATTGCAGGCTGCGGAGCCTAAAGTTGAAATGAACCATGGAGATGATTTAAAGGAGAAAGGGATAGAAGAAAGAAGGGCCGTGGTGGTGAATGGAGGCGGCGGAGGTCGAAAACGGCAAAGAGGCGAGAGACAGAGTTCATATGTGGCGCTGGATAAAAGAGGAGATGAGGTGGGGAGGTCGCTGGAGGGAGTCGGATTAGGTAGAAGAAAAAGAGCAGAGGTGGCTGACAGTCTGAAGAGAGAGAGATGAGCAGGAGGAGAGCCGGGGCAGAGGCGGAGGAAAGGTGGGGGTTACGTACTTGGCATTGGCGCAGGAAATAAATTGGTATGTTGTACGCAGAGGAGAGGAGGTCAGTCGGAGTTCAGCGGTGACAGGCTCCTGAATATCCTTCTCCTCGGGCAGGTGAACATCAGAGACAGGCTGATGCTTTGGAGGTTGCAGTGCAACAAAACACAATCAAATAAAGGTTTCTACTGTTTCTCGGGCAGATTTTTGTGTTTATTTTTCGTTTATTTTGGCTGTAGATGACTGGTGAAGTCACATGAAAATAAATGCTGCCCTGCAGACGTATCCACCTTAATGAGCTCTTTAATGTCACACTGAGTCATAAAATATTTCTTAAAAGGGGCTAAAGTGATCAGTGGGAACCCGATAAAACATTTTTCTCGAACCACAAGAGTTTTAAGGACATTTTATAACTTTAGGAGTAAATCAACAGCAGAGAGGTCACAGTAGATGAGGGCATATAGAGAGCCAGGGACAGTTCATGGTTGTTGCATAAGTGTTTATAGCCGCTTTTTCTTAATGCTAATAGAAATTAAATTCTTATTATAAAATAAAAGCCCTTGATGCACTGGACTAATCTTCTCCCCCAATGTCAGCTGGAATAGACTCCAGCTCCCCCTGACCTTCTGCAGGATAAAGCAGCTAATGGATAGATTATGAAGAAATTATTCCAAGACATTGTGGAAGTCGGAAAATATTGAGTTGTCTCTTTAGTTTTTATACTTCTTTTACTTACTTACTAAATATTCCAACTAAAGTGAACTGTCTCTTATGATACACATAAAACAAACCTAAGCCTTGATCCAAATCACTTTTTCTTTGTGATATGCATACATTTATCACGACAGGCCAGCGTCACCTGCAATATATCACGATGCTCTGATGACTCTACAAACTTTACATCGTGGCAGCTGCTCCATTTGACTGGCAGGGATTTTTTTTTTCTAGCAGAGGGTCTCGTGGACATCAATCCATGCATTCTTCTAACAAATTAGGTCATTCAGGCGTTCCTGCAGCTCCTCTTTCACGGATGAATCAGGCAGGTGGCAGTGCATTGTGAAGAGAAGTGAAGAGCCATATTGTGTTTCCAGGGCGTGTGAGGCGACAGGAAGAAGTGGGCGGGAGTTTCTCTACCTGAGAGTTCAAAGCAGGAGCTCACCTGTAAGCAGCCGGTGCAGAAGTTTTAGAAGGTACACAGCAAGATTTTTGAATCATTTGAATGATATTTTGTATTTTATGCAAAGAGTCAAACATGAATTCTTTTGTTCTTATGGGCGATGCATTTTGAGTTTGCATAAGTTTGAACTGCAAACGGACGGCAGGTACATACAGGAGCAAAATGCAAACGCCTTGCAGATGAAAGGACGAGTAAGATCTGAAACTCTTTTGATGCGAGGAGGGTCATGTAACAGTCTAAGACAGTGTGGTTCCAGCTTAGATGAGGAGAACAGGTCCAAAGATCAATCACAAATGCATAAGTAAAGAAGAGATATATTTTAGATTGTTGCTCTCTTCAGGGTTTTTAACAGCCCTGAAATGAAATATCGCTAAGCAGAGTTTTGTTTTGTTTCAGTACGTCACAAGCCTTTCTTTAGAGTAGTTGTTTGTTTAGTTATTTATTTTGTATTATATACCTAAATTGTCCATTTACCTTACATACATTTTTTAATACACATTATCTAAAGGTAAAAATACTTCAGCTGCAATCTTTAAAGAAACAGAAAATTTTTCTTCATTGTTTTGTTTTGTGGGCTGCAAGGTGGAGCAGTGGTTAGCACCGTTGCCTCGCAGCAAGAAGGTCGCCGGTTTGTGTACCGATGAGGACACCAGGGATCTTTCTGCGTGGAGTTTGCATGTTCTCCCTGTGCAGCGTGGGTTCTCTCCAGGTTCTCCGGCTTCCTCCCACAAGGTCCAAAACCATGTTAAGGTTAATTGGTGATTCTAAATTGTCCGTAGGTGTGAATGTGAGTGTGCTTGGTTGTCTGTCTCTAAGTGTAGCCCTGTGATAGACTGGTGACCTGTCCAGGGTGTCCCCTGCCTTCACCCTAAGTCAGCTGGGATAGACTCCAGCCCCCCGCGACCCTAGTGAGGATTAAGCGGTGTGTAGATAATGGATGGATGGTTTTATTGTTCTCATAGATTTCCCAATAACATAAGATGGGGTCAAATGACACACGCATTTTATTTTGAAAAGGAAACAAGGTTCACAGAAGAGCAAAATTGTTAAGACAAACTTGAAAGTCTGTCAAGAAATAGTAAGTTTTGATTGTAAATTTATTCGAAATTCTTCTGAAAAAATAATCCAATTTGTTGCTTTATAAGAGACAAAACAGGAATTTAAACAAGCACTCACCAGAAAACAAGCATTAAATAAAAATGTCAAATATACATGCAATCGAAGAAAATCTGTTGTTATTCTTCTGTTGCGCTCTTAAAGTTTCAATAGTTATTTTATTTATTTATTTAACCTATTTTGTGAACAAAATATCACAAAACTAACAAAGAGACAGCAGCTCTGTATTCTTTTTATACAGCTTAAGAGCCAACTAAATAGCATGAGGAGGAGATGTAAAAGCAACATGTTCCCTCCTTTGTCTCTACAAACACAAAACCTTTAAGCTCTTGTGTCAGAAGTGCAGAAATGACCTCACCGGTGATCGCAGCCCCCCCTTGCGGAGCCCCTGCCCTTCCTCCCGCGGTCCTAAACCTCCTCAGTGGAGGATCAGAGCCGCCTCGCTCAGAGAGCAGACCGGGCTCTGCCGGTGACAGCAGCGAGCGCACCGAGTCTGAACAGCAGCAGCAGCAGCAGCGGATCAGCAGCAGATCCAAAGAGCTGCTGAGGACTGGACGGCTTTAAAGAGAGGGCAAAAAGGAGCAGAACTACAGAAAGAAAAGAGGAATCCACATTTTTTTTCTTTGTTTCTCCTTTTGGCGTGTTGATGTTTCAGAAAAAGTTGTGTCTGCGCAGAAAGACGCACAAGACTGTTGGAGGGAATACTGGTGCGCGGAGTGTTTTGGAAAGAACAGCTTGTTGGAGGTGAGTAGATCACGCAGCGTGCAACAGTGATTTAGTACATGATGTGTTTTTGTGCTGTATTTGAACAGTGAACTTGCTGGTTTTGCTGTGGAGCTTCCTCAGTCTGTTTTTTATACATCAAGTGAAGAATGAGAGAAACTTATTTCATGATATTTTCTGCAACATATCATTAATATTTGTGGAGAATTATGTCAAAATGTGTGTTTATATCACAAAGTTGCGTGGTTTAGTTTCACTGCATGTTTAATTGGGTATTGATAGTTTGATTTGTCTTCAGGTATTTGAGGATAATCTGTAGTTGAATCCACTTAAAAGGCTCCTTTTCCAAACCAGATTCTTCTTTTTTTTTTCTTGCACTGACTGTAGTTGGTTTTCCTAAAGAGCTGCTATGTGTGAGTGTGAAGAGAGTAATTCCTGTGAGAGAATAAACCCTGCTCTGTTATCTCCATCCAGCTGTTTGAGTGAACCAGGGCTGCCCCCTCACAACTGGCACGCACGCACTACTGCAAACCACTTTTCTTGTTGTGATAGTTCCCCCTCGCTCTCTCTCGACATCCGCAGATGGTTTTTGTTTTGTACGTCAAAGACAGAAGGAAGCGGATGGGAGAGGATGAAGGGAATATGATGAAAAGGAAAGGTCACACAAACAGAGGGAGAGGGAGAGTGTGAGTAAAAGACCTCAGGGCCATTTGTTTTACGCTCCCAAGGCCTCGTTTAATTTATGGATTGGTTTTGAGTTGAATTGGAAACACCCCGGATCTGATTGGACCATAAATAATCCCCCCACAAGAGCAGATATAAACACTGAAGGAGGCAGCGTGCCTGAGATTCTCTCCATCTCTTTCTCATCTGTGGTGAACTCCCTCCCTGCAGATGATTGATGGCTTTGGATGTCATGTTGTCACAGCTAGAAGACTTTGGCTGAATGCAAACATTAGGACGAACCACACATGAATGCTGAAAATGTGAGCTGGCAAATGCTCCGCACGTACATGCTCCATCCTCTCCTGCACAGACTAGCAGCGTTTGCAGCTCTGTGATGTTAACTGAGTGCTCCAGCATCATGCCACCTCGCTGGGAGACCCTAAATCATGCTGCCCTGTCACCACAGCACGGCTCAGGCGCAGGGGAGAGGAGGGGCGTTTGTTGGTGGCGGTGGCGGGCCTTTGGGATTGGAGCAGCTAAGGAGGCGGATGGAGGGCAGGTGAGGGAGGAGGATGTGATGCTGAGGGATCATTTTTATCACATGGCTCCCTCACAGGACTGAAAAATCCCAGAGGGGGGGCCGACGTGTGAGGCAGCTGAGCGAGAAGCTGACCAAAGTCGTGGTCAGTGTGCTTCTGACTGCATGTAGTCCTGCAACAATCCTTTTTTTCCTCCTTCCTCTCTTTCAGTTTAACTCAATTAGGAAAAACGTTCTTTTCCTGCTGTTGAATAAACCAACACCCCATCATCTTTGTTCAAGAGTTAACAAATAAAAAAACAAACTACATCACAGCTGGAGGCACAATCACAGCTGATGCACATCTGCAAACATTAAAAGACACGCCTACTGTTCAAAATGTTTTTCAGCTCAATTTGCTCATTAGATAATCTCAGCGGAACATACATGTGCACACGGGGCCGCATCTGTGCACGCAGGAGCGCTCTTATATAACAAGTGAAGGAAAAATCCTCCATAAAGTGACATTACATCCCCACATTAAACTGATAGGAAAAGAGCAGCCTGGTCCACACCTGCGATGATCAGTTAGCTAAATGCCTCTGCAGCCACCAGGGATCGAAACCATGACTTGACTGCCATGTGATTAAAAGCACGCGAATGGCATGTCAGCGTATTTAATTCATTGTCGTCCATCATGATGTAACGCAAACCCCAAAAGCCTTACACAACAGAACTCTCACAGCACTACATACTTCTCTTATTAAACAGCACTCTGGTGACGTTTTGGGATGAGAAGACTTTTAGTGAGCTTTCATGTGGAAAAAGTCTCATGTGTGGAAGCACCAGAGGAGCCTTGAATTCCTCTGAGGGGAACCGTGCACTCACAGGAGCTCAGCAGATTCTTGGTTTTGTCTCTTGTCTCGCCCCCCATTTCATGTCTTAAATTACATGTCAGAGAGGCAGGTCTGTTTGATGTCACGCTGTGGCTCAGTGTGTAGTTTTTTTTATTTTTTTTATTCCTGATATGGTTCGTGGGAGTAATGTTGGTTCTAGGATTCAGATTCCCGTCAGCTGTGATGTGTCTAACAGCGGGTGCGTCGCTGAGATTTCCGTCAGAGTTTCTCCCTGTCAGCCCATTAAAACAGGACAAGAGCGAGAGCGCGGCAGGGGAGAGACAAGCTGTCAGTCAGACTAACACACACACACACACACACACACAAACACACAAACACAAAGACTGCCCTTGTATGTGAGACTGTAATTAGTAGCCGCCTGGGTTTGCAGCGACCTTTCTTTTTTCTGCTTTCAAAAGGTCCAGTCTGGGCTGTAGCAACGCCGCTAATGGCTTTGCTTATACGCCACGTTGGTGCAGTTTTCATTTTCAAAGTCACTTCCTAAGTTATTAATCGTCAGGTTAATTATTTGCACCCCCCGCTTTCAAGTACGGCATTATGAAGTTGTCTGCTTGTCAGGGATCTGTCAGCATCCACGCAGGTCGGAGTGGGCAAACAATAAGCCTCTCCAAGTTGACAGTGAAATAAGATCTCAAGAGGTTACTTCACATGAGTCATTCTTATGTTGTTAATTTGTAAATGCATTTCATCGACTTGCATTCCAGATGATTTTACTGTGGCCAGAAATAAACAGAGCAGCATGGACTATTCCTCCTCTGGAAAACACTCTGATTAATCATCTCTGTCGTGAAGATTGCTTTCAGAGTTTAGCACTGAGAATTTCCTCATGTGAAAATAATGTGAAAGCAGAAACAAACTGTTGAACATGTTGATGACAGACACTGTGTGCTGTCTAGGCTTCACGCAGACATTTTTCTCATTGCTGTTTGAAGTTCAGAGAAATTGGTTAATAAATCACATTAATTTTTAATGAGATTTTTTATTATTGGCTGCTTTTACTCAGCGGTAAATGGCAATGTGTTTTTTTTCTTCTGCATCATACGTCTTCTTTTGAGTTAGCTCTCGTGTTGTTGATGGTTCCCACAACAAGGGCTGCATTTTTTTTTCTCTTCCCGAGTACTGAGCGCTTCACTGTTCTGAAATGAAACAATACATTTAAGAACTTTTTTCAGTGACTCAACTGCAGCAAGTCTGTAATATCATTTCATTTCCTCATCAAATATTTAAGGACTTCTGAGGGTCTTTCCACAGTTAACAAGTTTAATTTGATTTTGTGTACTTTTGTAGTTATTGATTTGGTAAAAATGATTGCAGAGTACCGAGAAACGTTGTAATCAGTGAGCGAAACTCGCATCGACAAGTGACACTGGATCAGGAAAAAAAAAACATGTGACGGCTGTTTCGGGTGAACAATGTGGTGAGAAATCCCAGTCTACCATCACGCTGTTGTAAATCCTTTTGGCTGAATTTTAGTTTTGATGCATTTTTTTTTCTGTCTTTTGAAGCCATTTCTCACTCTGCATGCCTGACTAAACAGCTCAGTGGGCTGTTTTGGGTTTCTCTACAAAATGCATCTAATCCTTGCGTCCTGCCGTACACACAGCCTGCCACTTTTTCTGCCAGACTCTTAACACTATGCAGCCTGTGTGATTCCTAATAGAAAAGCATTTCATTAGGTGAGCGGTTGCACTGGATGCTGTAATTTGTGTACTCATTATAATTAACAGGTGTGCTCATTGAAATTAAACTCTAATGCAGAAATCTTTGCCATGAATTGAAAAAGAAAAAGAGTGAAAAAAGAAAGAAAGGAAGAAATGTGTACCCAAGGGGCTCAGAATTGGCTCCTCTGACTGCAACACACCAAACATTTGTCACGTCATGAATACGTGCAGGCAGCGTATCCATCAAGCAACAGGAGGTCAGGTCAGATCTGCAGGAGGGGGCTAAACAGGTACTGCAGTGATTTAGTGTTACACTTGTGTAAAGCTGCGGGACTTGTTTGTTAAAAAAAAAGGTCAGAATTGACGCTGCAGAGATACTCTGACATATTGTCTCTAATGTAGGTCAAGCACTAAAACTCTACATTCTTAAATTTCTCCTCCTCCTTTCGCCTTTGCGACTCATTGTCTGTTGATTAGACCCTTTCTTCCTGGTTAACACTGAAGTCTTAAGCTCAGTCCACGATAAACCCGATGACATGACCCATTTTTCTGGACTTTTGAAAACTCCAGAGGCGCAGAAGACAATTGTTTCCTCGGACCAAGACTATGAGTAAACTGACTTTTGGCCACTTTAAGTTTGAGATTACACTATAGGAGCTCTCTAATACATCTGCCCTGTCTATTTATCTGTGGCTGCTCAGACTGGGATGAACTGCTTCTGCTGTTGGTCTGTCATCGTCCAGCAGCCTTTACCTTCTGCCTGTCATTACCTCCTTTGATTTTTTTGTACAGCAAAAAACACCCAGAAGTAACCATAAAATGCCCCACAAACCTGCACACTGAACATCTATTATCATGCTCCTGCAGAACCTTTCTCAGCATGAAAGGAGGCTCACAATGTGTTTTATTTTTTATTTTTTTGCACAAGTAGATTGCAGTTCAATTAAGTTGTCTGTTGCAATCTGATAGCTAAGATGGCACGCGGAGATGGGCTCTGAAAGCCCTCGCAGTCTGTAAGAAGAGACGGAATCAATGCAGAGTGGAGTAAGTCTGGCTATAATGGACGTTAGTGGGCAGAGCTCTGGCACAGATCACATTAGAACCAGGAGTGCTGAAGTCCGCCAAGTGCTCCAAACATCCATTAGTAGGCCAAACAAAGTGTCTTTGCTCAACACTCGTGCATGTGTTCGCAACGCTGAAAGATTTTGCATCTCTTCGCTGCTGAAGTTGCAGATTGGACATCATGTTACAGACAGTGTGACGAAAACTTGTAGATATCAACTGTAGAGCAGTGGTGGAAGACGTATTCAGATTCTTTGCTTAAGTAAAAACACCAATGCAGCAATGTAGAAAGACTCAATAACAAGTAAAAGTACTGGTTTGGTCCCTCTAAATGATTATTTTAACGTTACTATCAGTGTGTACTCCAGCAGCATGCTACTGTTGCAGCTGCTGGGGTATTTTATATACAGTTTTAGATACAGGGTCAGCAGAGATGTCTCCGGGGTTGTCAGATGATTTATGTGAGAGGAAATAAGAAAAAGGATTCAGCTTTTTCTCCCTAAGCTTTGATTTTGTTGGGAGATTGGATCATTTGAATATTTATTGAAATGACACCATGTGAGAAGTCTCAAGGACAAAAATCATCGTCATCAACTCAGAGGCATCTAAAATGTGACTCTGACTTCACACTGCTTTTTGTCAGGAGCCAAAAAGGTTAGAAACCGCTTTATGCTATACTCTTGTGGCGTCTTTTATTACCCATTGTGTAAAATCTGCATCTTAAATGTAGCTAAAGTTGACAGATAAATGTAGTAGAGTAGGAAATAGAAGTTTTCGTTTTGAAATGTAGAGAAGTCAAACTGTGAAGTAGCACAACATGGAAATGCTCGAGTAAAGTACAACTACCTCAAAACTGTCCTTAAGCACAGTACTTGAGTAAATGTACTTAGTTACTTTCCACCACTGCTGTCCTGTGGAAGGTGTAATAAGCGCCATCATCACACAAGGAAGCAGTTTTCATCCGTCTGAGCATCCCACTGCCTTTCTGCCTTTCTCTTTCTGGAGAGAAGGTAAAGTGGCCTCATATGTCACAAAGCATCACTTCACTGCTGTCAGGAGGTTGATGTATGAGGACCGAAATGGCCAGTGCTGAAACAGCAGACCACACACGCACACACACACACAAAGATACACACAAAACACAAGATTGATGGATGACACAAGTATTGGGTCCAGAATTGAGACTCATTGCCTGGTGGCAGATGAACGATTTTGGGAGGTTGGGAGGTGATGACCTGCAGCTGCAACAATTAGATGTTTTTATTGATAGTAAAAAAGCCCATTCTGGTGTCTCGGAGTTGTTGAGACAAGATGTTTTTCTCTTTGCTGGAAATCAGAACAGAAATCGATTTCAATTCAATTTACTTCAAAGGGGCTTTGATGGCATGAAAGTTTCTAAGAAACGATGTTTCCAAAGCATCAAAGTTAAACATGTCCAAATACTTAAACAGTGCACAATAGCAGCATTATGAATAATAATGCAGCATGAAAATAGATGCATTTTAATTCTATATGTGCAGTTTGTTCATGCGTTTTTGTGCGTCTGCTGTGTGTGCTGCGGGGGTCGACTAATAGGATGATTTCTGGGCCAATGCACCAATTATTAGTAATCATAGAGACCATTTCTATTTATATTAGGAACTGATATACACAGATTTGAAGTACAAAAGAAAAACTTGCTGTCATAATTTAGAACAATGCAAGCTCCAACATAAAACTGTTGAAATGCATTATGTTTAATTGAAAGTTTCTGGGTGTTTCTTGCTCCTGTCAGATTTTATATAAAGTCCTGCACCTCTATGGAAACAGTACAACGATGGCTGGAAGCAGATACATCCAGGAAGGGCTGACATTTTAGTTTGGAAAATGATTACAGTGATGAAATATCGTGACTTGAAGATTGGACTTGGTTAAGTTTTCTGATGGAACAGTGTGTCATAGATGAGTAGGTCTGTGAAGTTCTGGCAATTCTTTCTGTTTTTACACTTTCTCACTTTGTTGGTGCAATTTTGGTGATTTTCTTAAAATAACACGCCTCTCGAAACATTATTTTTTAACCCTCTAAACACAAAATTACACTTTTTAAAATAAATGCATTTACATTATAAAAGGAAGTATGTCTGTCTCAGCCTCGCCTGTCCCACAGTAACCACTTGCTTGTGTTTCCTTTCGGTTGAATCTTCCTTCTTGGATTGCGAGGTCGCGCTCCCTGAGCCTGCACTTCGTTCAGATCCGTCTGTGCTTTCCATCCCCAACTGTTGAGAGATATTCTGACAATTTCTAATCTCTTTTTGGGGCTAGATAACATTCTAATCTGCTTTGGCTTTCTTCTTTCCAATGTTCCAGACAGGTCTCCCCCCCCACACACATTGTGTTATAATTTGGTTTCCTGTGATTGGTGTTTGGAAAGCGGCGTTGTTGTGATACTGGCCGGAAAGTGTGTCTGAGCGGGCGCAGTTTGTCTCGGCACCAACTGACACAGGGGACTCTTTTCCGGGTGATTTAAGGTGATTAAAAAATGTAAGCGCTCTCTTTTGAATGTTAAATAACAGCGGGATTCTGCCTAGTTCTGCTTTATGCGCGTTTATCGGTGTTTTCCTGTGCACAGCCACACAGCACAATGAACTGGGTGACACTACTAAATATTTGAAGCCAGATCTTAGAATTTGGAAATGAAAAAAAAAAGATCTCTAAATTACACAGCCCTCTCTGTCCTCTGTCAGAGTAGAACTTTTAGCGTGACTAACAAAGCCCTGCTTCCTTACAACCGTGAAAGCCATTGATTAAGCTGCTGGTTGATTTGCCACTATTGGAAACCTGATTTGTGCCTGCAAGGGGAAACAAAACATGAATCATTGATCCGTTATAAAAGCTCATCAGGGCCCTGCTGGTGTGGTGGAGCTGCAGTTTCTTCGGTAGCTGTGGAGGAGCCTCTCGGACATGATTGTGTCTCTACAACCACAGCACTTTTCTTATGCCAGACAGCTGCCTCGGTCGAATTGAATCAACGAGTTTTTGGGCACGTTACAGTGGGACACCTCTGAGCTAATAACGTAAGCAAAGATCTGTTGACATCTAGTTGTTTGGACATGCGTTTGATTTATAGGTTAGAGTTCCTCCACCCTCTTGGCCAGCTTCTTCCCCCCCTTGTGTTTGTGTTTTGCTTGGCTGAGTGAAGCCAGCTCGGAGGATGCATCTGCCAGATGACCCCTCTGCAGAATGCGTACCACACAACACCCCGCCCCCTTCCTGCATCAGCTGGCTAGCTTGGGTAAACTGTGGTCGGCTTGTCTCGTGGAAGCGGAGAGAAAGAGGAAGGCGAGGGGTGGGGGTGCTGGGATGCATTAACCATGACAAAAGTGTTTACATCATGACCCCGGTGTGTCTCTCTGCATACTGTATCTCTCTGGTGTAACCTTGGGATCGATGCTTCCTCATAATTGGTGACAGATGTCTTCCCCTCATGCCTCCATCTTTTTCTTCCTCACACACACATGTTGGGCCCTGATGTTCCCACAATTCTTCCGGGAACCTCTGGGACGCCATCCCAAATCTTGGTAACATAACTCCCTCCACCCTCTGTACCGAGCCAGCCCTCATCCCTCAGTTTATGAAGCTGTCCTGTCACGAGTGGATTGCCAGGACTCAGCTGGACTGGAAGCTGTCCTGCGCTTATGAAACATTTGGCAGGTTTTAAACTTAGTTGCAGTTTTTACGGAG
Organism: Stegastes partitus; assembly: GCF_000690725.1. NCBI lineage: Eukaryota > Metazoa > Chordata > Actinopteri > Pomacentridae > Stegastes > Stegastes partitus. The sequence continues at coordinate 356,029 of NW_007578186.1, forward strand.
CGATGCCGTCGGCCGGTTTAGGCTCAGTTGGGCTCAGACCGACGAGAGCCGAATCCTTGAGGTGTTTGTCTGCCTTTTGTGCCGCGCCGTCTTTGTCTGCACTGCATTATCCTGCAGAGAATTGGTTATGGAGGATTGTGTCCATCTGCTAAATGAGATTTCTTGGAAACGAGAGACACAGTGTGGATAAAAGAGAAGAAGGACGGGGTTTGTCTTGTGGCTGATCAGCGGAAAAGTGAAACCAAGTCCTCAGCATGAGCTATACAGTGTGTGTGTGTGTGTGTGTGTGTGTGTGTGTGTGCTCGTCCAGCTGAATTTTAAATGCACTGTATCAAACAATGAGGCCAGTCTTTCTTTCTTTCACATGCACGCGTCCTCAAGCCTCCCTCAGCTTCCCTCTGCGATTTGACATTCAAAAGACGTATTGTCCAAACAAGCCTTTGATATTCATATTAATATTAACAGGCTGGATCAGCGTGGAGCTCGCTGTGTTTGGGGTGTCGGTGCCCCCCTGCCCCCCTCTTAAGGCCCAGACTGATGGCAGACAGAAGTAGGTCAAAGTTTAGTGGAGCGTCCTGTCTGAGCAGCAGGATTGGAGAGGTGGAGGGGAGTTAAAGGGTCCTGTTGGTACCAGGGACCTCCTTCCTGCAGACTTCTCTGTTCAATATCAACACTCAGCAGAGTTCAGTCAAGTTTAACTGTTTCAAAGTAACTCAGAAGGGTTAAGTTGTCACTAATACTCTAATAAACAGCTCTCAGATGACCTACGAGTCACTAATAATCCCTTCTGTTACATTAAAAAAGTCTGTTATGCCTGGTTGTGATTTGTGAAGCTTGCTCATATGCATGTTGTCAAGCAAAAACGTGATGAAAACACATTAACGAAGGTCATAAAACCCGACTGATGGCTCTTATCATTGGGTGATTTTACCTAATCACAGCCATATTGGTGTAAATAATCCAGTCACTAACAAGAAATTGAAGAACAGACATTTTAAATATACACCGATTAGAATATAGAAAGTGCATCACTGCTACGTAGTAAAATGTGTCCATGTCTTATGTTATTCATATCTATTCTAATTTGTTTTGTTTTTTTTAAACGTCCTAAAGATATTTTTTTTAAGCATTTTTTTCTTGCTTTTCAGTTGAGAAGTGACAGCAAAGGTGGGTAAAGCCTGAATAATTCTGAAAGATTACAATGAAGGATTGTCAGATTTTTTACTTTCATCTGTCACTTGCAAATTTTTAAGCATTTGGTCTAATCAGATACTGTAAAAAAGAAAAAAAATCTGTAACGATTGGTGCAACTTTGAGGTCATTAGTGACTCATATACGATTAACAGTCATGTAACAAAAACAGACTTTTTGGCTGAACTGGACTGAACTGCAGGCTGCGTCTACACAGGACAGATAGGAGACAAGTAACGAAACAAACTAAGTAGTAAAGTAACTATAGAGCGATCATTTTAGTCAAGTATTCATAACATCTAAGGGCACTTGATTTCCATTCATTTATTTATTTATTTTCAGTTATTGTAAAATGGATCGTCAAAGAACATCCATCCATCCATCCATCATCTATACACTGCTTAATCCTCACTAGGGTTGGCGACAGGTCGCCAGTCTATCACAGGGCCACACTTAGAGACAGACAACCAAGCACACTCATATTCGCATCTATGGACAATTTAGAATCATCAACTAACCTCAACATGTTTATGGACTGTGGGAGGAAGCCGGAGAACCCGGAGAGAACCCACGCTGCACGGGGAGAACATGCAGAAAGATCCCAGGTGTCCTCACCGGGAAGCAAACCGGCAACTTTCTAGCTGCGAGGCAACAGTGTTAACCACTGCTCACCTTGAAGCCCAAGAAATTCCACTCTTGATTTTTCTTTAACTTTATCTTACTGCACAAATGACCCATTTGAGTTCTCTGTACTTCTAGTCATGGTTGTGCTGTTTCTATACAGGAGCAGGGCTTCATATTGTGGTAAAAATGAAGCTTACACTGAGTACACTACAAAAATGTGACAAGAACAAAAATCACAGAGGGCTGACATGTTAAAATATGTTTGTAACTATAGTAAAGTGCATAAGAAGTGATTTTAAACTTAAATCATGAATGTGCTATGTAGAGACTTATATTTCCTTGTGAGAGAATCAGGTCATGCTTATGTGCTATATGCTTCCCAGCATTAATTAAGTCCACTCCACTGGTCATGTTGACCCCTGTGAACAAAGCATACCTCGACAGATTAGGATGTCTGGGTGACTGAGTTGAGGAAAGGTCAGACAGTTGGGTTAGAACTAAGAAGAGAGGAGCTGCAGAGGGGATTTAGGGGAGTTACAGGCCTTTGTTTTGAGTCCAAATTCAAAGCACTGTATCTTAATGTCTGACATGTTGTCGCTGTTGCTCCATCTTTAGAACACAGACGTCTGGCATCTGCTATCAGAGAGTATCTGGAATATTTATAGTTATTGTGAGTGGAGTTTTTTTTTTTTTTTTTAAACAGGAATATGTTTCTTTTGTTTTCTTTCTCACTGTCCTGGTCGGCCCGTGTTACGTAAGAGGGCTTTCGAAAATCGGATGCTACCGTTGACGCGAGGTAAAGGAGGAGGAAGGGATGCAGTTGTTCTGGGAGCATCTTCACAATTAAACCATGAATTATATAATGGCTCATCTGCCGTGTCCCAAACTTCCCCCCTCATTGTCAGCACACCGGGATTTGCTGGTGTGCGGAGCTGAAAACGTAGCTCTAGCGCTGCTGTCAAAGATCAAACAGATAGATTAAGGTGGAGACGGAGCGGTTCGGAGGGGTAGCGGGCGGCAGATGCAGGGATGAACGGATGAAATGAGGCCACTGTCATCCTGTCTCATTTACTATGCAGGGTTGGGAGGGGATTAGCCTCACTTACATAACTGCATCTCACCCCCCATCTCCACCCCCTTTAACTAGCCTATCTCCCCCTTTTCTCCACTTCCCCAACGCTTTCCCCCCTTCTCTTCTGAGATCACAAGATTGGTGTTGGCCTATTTGTTATTCCAGTATTTTTTTTTTCTGTCTCTCACTTCTTTCTCTCTGTAAGACAAGAGAAGACTGAAAATGGTGAGACCACAAGGAGGGGAGATGATGAAGACAAGGATAAAGATCGGAGGAATGGGAAGGAAATAGAAAGCAAAGGCGGACCTTTATTGCCAGCTATGGTAATAAAGGTTTCCAGATAAAGCGAAAGGAAAAGAGGAAAAAAAAAAGGGGGATGGGGGAGCGTTTGGAGTGGATGAGATAGTCTATTTATAGTTTATCCCTGCTGCTGGGTTAGACCGCCTGTCCCAGTGCAGCACAACTCAGCATCCATGTCAGTCTCCTTTAGCTCTGTACACACATGAACGTATACCTTGAGGGTGTAGATACAGGCTGTCGCAGAAACGTGTGTGCTGACCTTTGGCCCTGAAGTGCAAGAAAATTACACACAACAACAGATTTAACTATGTGTGAGTTCGTGTGAAGGTGCTTGAGTTAACAAACAGCATCTGACATAAACATGGGTGAAATCGCGTGTTTCAGTGGGTGAAAAGACGTCTTTTAAGACAAACCTTGTGCTTTGGAGAGTCGTGGAGCTACTTTAAAACACACAAAGTCCCAGAATGACTTTACGAGCTAATCCAGGGGATAAATTAATCGCACCATCTCCCATGTCCTTCAAGTTCTTTCCTCTTGTTCGCAGATCATATTTGCATATCTGTGCGCTTCCATTTTTTTTTTTGTTCTCTCTAATAGCTGCGAGCGCAGGTGAAGGCTTGAGAGAGAGAGAAGAGACACGTTCACTCGGCTCAGTCGAACCATGGGCTTCGCTTTTGGCCCACTCTGATGACATCCTTGTTTATTGTACCTGCTGCAGGCAAATGCAAACACGTGTAAAATTCCACTGGCATGATGAGTCACAGGAATTCTGTATTTAGTTTTAAACTAAATATAGGAGCTCAGTGTTTCTGCAAATAACTAAATAAATAATTTTTGTTTATGTTCCGTGAGTTATTCGCAGTAGCAGTGTGGTTTTAGGGTAATTTTGGTTCTAAAATTGGCTCTACGGCACACAAACAGCTCTTATTTTCTCACATTTCTGAACACTGGCTGCTCAGATTTGTCTGAGAATTGGTTCTAAAAGCAAATGGATTTTTAAATGTTTTTTTTGTTTATTTATTTTTAATCAGCTCGTTGTGGGAAACGTTGCATGGGAAGTTATTAACTGTGAGCTGAAGGCTGGCTACTGTATGAGGTCGTGGATGATTCATGGAACAGTCTCTGGGTTGCACAGGACCTCGTTTGTTTCTGCTGTTTCTGCCCCCGGCTCACCCCGCTCCAATAACACGCTCGCTGTGGCCGTGGCAGAGGACACACAGTCATGAACGTGCATAAACGCAAGCATTCACTACGTGTCACATGTGCAGGCGTCTCTAGAGACACAGATGATGTATACTCACTTGTGCATTTTCGCTCCTGCCTCACGAGTCAGAGCTTGAAAAAACATCTTTTTTTTCCTTGAAGTTTTGATTTTAGGTTGAAAATCTTTCCGTTTTCTGCAGCCAACATGATAGTAGCAGCAGCAGCGTTCATGCTGTTTGCGCTTAAGCATTCTCTGCATTCAATGTTAATGCACAGATCAAGTACAATCAGATCCTGACAGGTGCTTGAGTGTGATTCTGTGAAATGTGTGCAGATCTCTCCTTTGCCCTGCAGCAACTCTTTTCATGCTCACCACTGGTTTTGAGTTGAGAAAGTGGGAATCTGTGCATAGAAATATGTTTGAAATAATAGGAAAGGAACTAAAGACAGGGAGGCAGAGAATAATAAGGGAGAAGACAAAGTGAGCGAATGAAAAGCGATGATCCACATCCTCCAGACAGACAAATTGTTACAACAACCGTGGCAGGCTGACAGAGCTGGAAAAAGACAAAAGCCAAGACAAAGCTTTTTGGCTCACGCTGCGGTTGAAGAGCTGAAACAGGAAAATGAAAATGTTCCTACAGTCTTTGTTTCTCATTTGGTAATTTTCCCCCAGCTCACTTTATTTCCTCGGCGCGATCACCTTTCGCTCCTCCTGCCCACGTCTCGCTGTCTCCCCACAGAGCACCCTCATTAGTTATCAGCTGTCTGTGAACGTGCAAGCTCATCACTTTTTTTAGGGGGGGGGTGGGATTTTCATAGTAGAGGTTGATTGTGTGCAGCTGTGGCCGAGCGTCAGCTGCTGCTCTTAAGATCGGTTACAGAGATAGACTTTACCCATCGCTGCCGCCCCCCCACCTCACAATCTCATGTCATCCCATCTAATCTGGCCACCGAGGAAGACGACTTAAGATCTTACAGGAACATTACAGGGCAGCAAGAGAGGTCGAGAAATGAGAGCTGGACAGGAGTGTATCAATTAGCCGTTTCACTTCAAGGAGGATAGAGTGCTGTACACGATGAGGTCATCCTCCTCTGGGAGCGCTGGACGGTAACTAAATACTGCTGGTATAATATAATTAGTTTTTCATTTTACATTACGTTATACCTCAGCTCCGTTACATTTGATGAGTAACTTTTACTTAATTAACAATTAAAAAAAACACAAGAAAACCAAAACTTTCCAACCATTCGGGCTTGTGACCTCAACAAAAAAAGTTGTCGATTTGGGGTTTCTGGTCACATTTCACGTGTCTAAGGTTGATTTTTCTTCAAAGCTTCTCACATTTTATCTGTTCAACACCCAAATATGTAAAACTGATGATTATTTTACACTAAAAGCAAAATTAAAATCCAAAAAATTAATACAGATTTAGGTAGCAGGTGTTTGTGTTTTCTTCTTTCTACCTCTCATTAGTCATATTAAAGCCTTGACTTATCTTGTGAATCACATAGAGGATCCAATCGGGTTGGAAATGACTGGACTAAACAATGAAATTACAGTCTGTATCTAAAGTAAATAAACCAGCTCCACCTCAAGTAGACTACTACATGCTGCATCAGTATTAACAGTTCTAATGATGTGATATATTATCATAATGCTTTTTTCCCCATGCAGAATAGGTATTTCTGCTCCTGATACTTGCTAATAATCCTTTTCTACTTGTACTTTGAAGTTCAGATGCATACCTTTAATTGCTACTATTGCTATAATCATTAAAAGCCTTGTTATCTTTTACAGAATCACCACATTTACACCTCTAATCACAGTTAGAAACTATGAAGACCAACAAAAATCAACGGATTTAAACTTTCCTTCACATGTCACACTTGATCTACTCATGTGTGACATGCAAGAAAACCAAATCTGTGTCTCATAAAAATTGGCAAAAAAATACATCATTTGCATCGAACAAGATTTTATAGAAAACAACACGTTTCTCACTGTCTGCAAAACCATGAAGCCGTCAGTGACTCAACACGACCAACAGTCACGTGACAAGGATTCAGAGACTTTTCAGCTGAACTGGGTTGAAATGCAGGTTGTGTTTGCATGGAGCAGAGAGGAGACAAATATGGAGGCAAATGAAAAATTACAGTTTTTATCCCCCCAATATTGATAACATGTGGGCATTCGGAAAAAAAAAAAAAAAAAGTTGGACACATTGTTTATTGCCATTGTAACTGCATCACATTGCACAAAGGACACTTTTGATTTCTCTCTACTTGTAGCCATGATTGTTCTGTTTCCATAGAGGTGCAGGACTTTATATTGCAATGAAAAATGAGCCCACAGTGAGTAAAATAAACAGCCAGAAACTGCTTGGAGTTCAAAAGGTTAAATGAAAGATCTCAATACTTCTTCCACTGCCGTCTTCTCCTCTGAGTTCCTGCTTTTCTTCAAGGTAAAAGGCTGCATGAAGGGGAAACAGATGATTTAATTAAATAATTAAACCAACGCAGGAGGATCTAGAGGTATAAAAATAACTTTATGCAGCACTGGCTACTTCTCCTGTTATTTGCTGCAACAACAGTGTTTCCGTGAGGTCTGAGAGTCAGTTTTCTGGTCAGCAGTCACTGTTCCAGCTGCAACACTCAGACAGGCTGCCCTCTAGTGAACAGTGGTGGATCTACGCTGAGCCTGACCTGAGCTACTTGATCAGAAAGTTGAAGCGCAAACTAACAAGAGTGGAGTTTAATATATACAGCAGATATACCTATCAGAGCAGCACGGGCAAACACAGTTCCCACTGGTTTTTTCTTAACCTATAAGATGAATGGCCCTCATTAATCATGCCCATTTGTCTTCAGTTGTAAGTCTGGAGGTCAGTGATTAAACCTTGCTCTCTGTAACGTAGCCAACTCTTTCTCTCCCTCTCTCTCTCTCTCTCCCTCCTACTCCCTCGCTCAAAGGATCAGAGAGAGAGTTGCATTTCGTCGCTGCTCTGCTCTGCTTTTCATGGCTCTGATGTTGTCTGCCACCAAATCCCAGCTGAATAAAAGTCAGAAATTGAGGCAGCAAATCATGTTTTATGTATGTGTGCTTACACAATGAAAGCAGGCTGGAAAGTGGGCCAAGCATCACACAGGGCATATTATGGCAACAAAGCAGCTTTCCACTTTCTTGGAAAAAAAACGACAGCGACAGCCGGCAAAGTGCCGGGCACCGACTACGATATGAGTGTTGGGTTAATGACAGCGAAAATGGAAAGAGAGATACATAGAAATTGCATTAACTGGCTGCTCTGTTCGTGGGAAGTGTTTTACTATTCCCATTGATTCTATTCTGGCGTACAAACTTTGCTGTTGACTTGTCAGCTCCTTTATTAAATAAATATGTGACATGATGGATAATTATGCAGATTTTTTTAGATTATTTAGAAGTAAATATTTCTGCAACTGTTGCTGTTTTTTATTATCAATTCATCTGCTTTAAAAAAAAAAAAAAAATGTAATGAATTGATCCAAAAAATTTCACACTTGTCATCCAAAATCCTCTTAATATTCATTTTAGAATTTTACTGAGAAGATGAATTCAGATTACATTTTCTGGTGATCCATTTCTAAATATTTTTTTCACTTTTATATATTTTTTGACTTTTATGAGCAATGATGCAAATCATGGAGAAGATTAGCTTTAGGGAAGTATCACATTTACAATTTAAATTTAGATTTTGCATCATGTATCATGATTGATGTGAAATGTAATTCTTTTTTTTTTTTAGCCAAAATTATGTCTATCTATAGAAATATTATATAACATTATATTATGTATGTATGTTTTCTATATTCTCATCCAAGGTGCAATTAGTGAGTCAACATAAAATACAATTGCAACCGTTTTAATACATTAAGTTGATTTAATTCATGTGTTTCGAGGAAAAAAAATTGTCGTCTCCTTGCTGTTCACTGTAATTTTTTTATCAGTGGGTTTTGTCCTGTTGATCAGACTGTTAAAAACACCACCTATGACTCAGAAAAGTGAAGATGTGTAGTTTTCTTCTTTTTTTGGCTTTTGATTCATCTAGAAAATAAGTGGAAGATCAGAAGAAATGACAATAACATGATAATAATGTGGATATTGACATATGAAATGGCATATACCTTTCTGAAATGTTGCCACCCTTACATCTGTCTATTATGTGTGTTTTTGGACTGAACACTTCTCTCTCCTTCGTTTCATTCTGCAAGAGTCACCTTGGCACAGATTTAGCCACGCCTCCTTCGTGACGGCAGCTACTTTCCCCTTCACCCTCCTCTACTCCTCATCATCATCATCAACACGGCGTACTGTAGCTCTCCGAAATGAGGAGGCACAGCAGAGACCCGGAGTAACCCAATAACTGTAACGCCGGAAGCGTCGTGATTAACAAAGTGAGCCAAAGGCGACGGTTCGCGCATAACCTTAATAACACCCTCTGCCGAAGTTAATACTGCAGCACCCCGCGGGAGAGCAACCCTGAATCACAGTGTCATTGTCCTGACAGAAAGTGTCGTCCCTGCAGTGAGGGCATATGCTGCTGTTGCGATGTAATCTATCTACCTCTGATCTAAAGGCTTCATAATCTGCGTCTAATCTGCACCCATTGGTTTACATCAGCCCATCATACAGAGTGAGATCTCATCTCCTGATTATGGTGCATAGAGGGGAGGTTTGATGCTTCTGTGTGTGTGTGTCTGTGAGCTCCAGGTGCAGCAGAGATCATTAAAGCATCACAGGTCATGTCTTATGGCCTTGCAGGGGATTTTATGAAAATTAAAACCCAGGCAGGCCTCTATGTAGCTACGTGCATTTATGCGCATACAGTAACAGTTCACGTGCCTGTATTTGCAAATTGCTGTTTCTAATAATCTTATTTTTAGTCATGCATTGCTGGCAGCAGCGTTTCTGTAGGAATGGCATCAGGTTAAATTGGGTGGAACAACTGCTTAAACCCAGCCCCTGCCCTGTTATCTCACAAATTTCACCTCCAACCCGACCCCCTGCGTCTCTCCAGGAAAGCCTTGACCCCCCTGTGCTCTTTCCCTATTCGTACAGACTGATACCTCCACTCCCCCCACTCCCCTGTTTTAGCTGCCTCACTACCGCTTTTAGGCTTCCTGGTGTTCACAGTAACAACTACAAGGCACGTGGCCATCAAATCAGGCCTCAAATGGCTGAAATACATAATCATCTAATGGCAGAATACCCAGAGCCTGATTGCCACTTTAATCAGTCGTACCTTGGCCTAAAGCCTATTTGACCTCCATAGAAATCCATTCATAAATTTTCCAGATTTACGCAGACGCAAAGCAACAAATGATTTCACTTCACGTTTGCTCCATATTGGTTCTGCTTGAGCTTCAGCGACATCAAAATCCTGAGGAAATCTGGGTGTTAATCAGTAACTGTGTGTTATGTTGTCATTTGTAGAACTACACAGATTTTATTGATTTAGATTAAAGGTTATGCGTTGTGCTGTGTTGGACAGGAGATGTTTCTTTAACTTGATAATCTGGGGGTAATGTTATTAGGATTTAGACACATATACCTCACATTCATGTGCGAGCCATGTGGTGCTTTCATCCATTTCTGATCAAAGTTTGACCCGGATAATTCATTTTCTTTGCAGCCAAAATGTCACGGTTCGTCTTTACGATCTGTCAGATCTCTTTTCTTACAGTCTGTCTGTTTGTGACAATAGCTGAGAAAGAGCCCAGTCAGCATCTGTTCGTGGTTCCTGAAAGCAGCTCTGAAGCTCAGCCAGGGAGCTGGCCGATGTGGCCGGACTGACCCCTGCGCCGGGACACCAGCGCCAAAATCAATAGTCGTATCACTTATCAGACAGTAACAAGCTGACTGATTACCTCATCGGCTAGAGACTGGTGTGGAGGAGGCGAAGAGAGAGAAGGGATGAGATCAGAAGATTAAAAAGTGTAAATTAAAAAATGAGGAAAGGTAGGATGGATTCGCGTTGTTAAGAAAAGCAGATAAAAGTGTACAAAGTTGAGAAAAGAGCTGATGTTTTCAGTTGTTGGACACCAGGTTGTGCTGAGATGCAGGATTTGGGGTTAGTGAGGTTGCTGCAGGTTTAACCCTGAGTTTATAGCGGCGCTGCTTAATAACCCAACAGTTTTCTTGGAAAATGGCGTCACCATTCCTAGAAGGTCCCGTGGAGCTTGGTGTATGGATATTTAGAAGGTCTCTTCAGAGGGCAGGAGTTTTTAGAGCCGCAAGCAATTTCAAAGCCATTTCATTGTTCTGCAGGCCTTTGTACAGCGATATAATCCTAAAACAGAGAATGATTAAAGCACCAAAGCCTTGTACTTGTTGACCTTATAAGGTTTGGAAGTAAGCCTTCTTACCAGTTTGAATGATGTTTTAATATTTGTTCTTTACTTGCTCCCAAGACCGTTTAACACCTCCAGGGTCGCAGATTAAAAAGAAAAAGGCTAAAATTGTCTCGTAAGATAACATTTAAGAGACACTTTAACTTCATTGAACACATAACTGTAATTATAGTCAGATAAACTTGTTCTTTATATGGGCAATGATACTGAGTAACCTATTACTTTTCCTTCCTTGGTTTGTCTGTTGCTTTTAGCCTGAATTACATCTTTAAATTCTTCATACTTGGTTTAAGATTACAGTTTGTTGTTCTTGTGACAAAGCTGTGGTTCTGGACTTGTCCATGTTTGGTCATCTGATGCAAACACTCTCTGTTTTCCGGAAACATGCTCACGGCCAGATTCATAAAACCAGGGTTGACTAGGTGATCGTTTAGCATCACTGTGGTTGTTGGGTTTAGTGGAGCCAGATGACAAAACGATGTCCTGCATATCTTTAACTCACCTCATGATACAACCTCAGAGAGTGGTAGTACTAATATATTGTAACACATGGCACTACAGTATAAACTAGGATGTCATCTTACGGTTTTTCTGCACACAGAATAATTTCTTTTGGGGGGAGGGGGAAGTAGTAAAGCTTTATTATTTGCTTTTTTACAGCCCACAGTGAGCTCACACTGAGTAAATGTGTGACAGGAGCAAAAAAAGAAAACACCCATAAAGTGTTTGGGATTCAGAGTTAACTTATTCTACTCTGGTTCAATCTCATTAATTGAACACCAACATCCCAGCATCAAATGGCAGACAGACAGCTAGTGAGCAGTTGGTAGACATTGCAGAGCACTCGCAGCCATTTAATGTAGGTTTAATGCATTTTAAATGCTGCGAACATCTGTGTGAGTTTGATGATGTGGGGTAACATTAACACTTTGTGTTTTCCCTCAGGACGGAGTGCAGGAGAAGTGGCCCGGAGAGAAGCGAGGTCCTGGGATGAGAGCTCTCTGCTGCTCCCCTGTCTTCCTCAGACCTCCAGGAGGAGTAAACTGGGCGACACACTGAGGTAAAGAACCACACCAAAAAACAAAACCCCCTCTGCAGACAAAACCTTCTCTGATGACGTTGACCTTCAATATTTGCTGACTCAGGCATCCCCCACTCCTCCTACCGCTCTCGTTCCTTCTCTCTTTCTCGCTCTCCGTTGCAATTGCGTTCATTTTCCCTCCTGTCTTGTAGGCAGCTGGATGCTGATCAATGGCCCGAATTGGTCCAATCTCAGTTTAGAGTGACTTGCTGCGGTCACTTTGTCAAGCACACACTTTTATGGAGATAGAGGTCTTGGCCTCTTTCAAGTGTCTGGTTAGGGATTAGGTTTGGAGATGGATAGCAGTGGGAGTGTGTGACACAGAGGGAGGAGGGAGGGCACAAGGGGTCAAGAGGTCATACATTTGTGGCTTAGGCCATGTTGTTCCATACGGCAGCCGGGTGACATAAGGCAAGGAAGGTGCATCTGTTTACTTCTGCCGCAAATCAAATTGTCCTGCCCAGCAAACACAATTTTCTCTGCGCTGCACCTTTTTTTTCTGCAAGCTTAATATAAAAAAATATCAGTTATGTCAGCCCGCAACGTTGTTTGTTTGTGTTGTTTTTCGGCCAACAGCAGTCACACGACGCTGCATCCTGACATTAACTCCTTATCATTTCCATCAGCTCAAGGCCTCGCAGTAAAAGGGCAGAGTTTGTAAGATGTGTGGCGTGATAATAATGTGTGGTCAACACAGCAGCAGCTGTCTTCCTCTCTTCTTTCCTCCATATCCATTACAGATCTGCTGTCTCCTCTGCACTTCGTTTTCCTCTAGTCCAGCTCAGCCCGTCCCAGCCCAGCTGTCCCCTTCCTTCATTATCTGTCCCACCACACTGCTCACCACCTGCGTCGGAAGGTCACTTTCAAAATACAAAGGATTCAGTTGAAGTCCTACTCAGTACTTTTGGTTGATGCATGTTTCTCACAATTTAAAGCTGCAGTAGTCTGTGTAACAATGGATAAAATGATAATATGGAATGCAAAAGTGATCACTTGCTATCAAGATCCCACAAAGAAACATCACCAAACTCTGCAGCAGATTTTAGCATCATTTAGGTAATTATTTTGGTTTAAGGTCACATGGTCAACACCTTTTGCTGCCTATTCTTCTGTTTAACCCTTGTGTTTTATGCTCCTGTCACATTTTCACTCACTATTGGCTTATTTTTCACTGCAATATATCGTCCAACATCACTTTGGAAACAGCACAACCATGGCTAGAAGCAGAGAGAACTCAAAAATGTCTTCTGGGCGGTATACTACACTGTTATGGCACCATAAATCATAAAAAAGGGATATTTGAAAATTGAATTTCTACAACTATTTATTTTACAAAAAATGGAAAAACCTGAAATCAGCATGTTCAACATTTTTCCAAGTGTCCACTGGTGTTACAAATACTGGAAAAAATGTTGACTAGACATTTTACCACTTTGATATTTAATTTGTTTCAATACTTGTCTCCTATCAGCTTGTGTAAACTCAGCCAGCAGTTCACAATACTGTTTGTGCAAACTGTTGAGACATGTAGAATAAAGTGATTTTGATGAAATATCACATTTTTTTCTGATTTGGTTACATGTTTTGACAGAACATCACCATCATCAGTAGTTCAGGGTTGAAAGGTGAAAATCAAAGTTTCTGTCTCTGATAAATGACTTAATTATGGTGAGTTTTTGAAACAATATCATGCCGTTCTAACCCCCGGACGCGTGACTTCTAATCACTGTTGCTGGCTGTGTTAAAGTTAAACTAAAAGTCTCAATCCAGTTCAACCCACAATATATTTTTGAAAAAAAAAAAAAAACACATTTATGAGGAGGTCATATGGCCCGACAAGACAACATCCACTGCAGATATCAACTTAAAAAAAACACAGTCTTTTGCGCAAAGTTACTGTCAGTGTGAACTTTTAATTACTGTAATTAGCTGAGCTCAGTGTGTGTGTCTCAGCGGTGCATGGGCTTGAGCTTTCAGTGGTAAAACATGAGCACCAAAGTTGAACTAGTTAGTAAGCATGTTTTAAATAACTCAAGTTATTCACAGATACAGCCTCTTTACTTTTCTTTCATGGCTCCCACTCTGTAATGACTCATGACAGCTTAAAGTTGGGCTGCACAGTCCATCGTTTCAGAACTGACATTACAGCGTGCACATGTGTAATAGTCGCACAGTGACAGGATGAGGCAAATTACTGCAAACACATCATGCTACTGCTGTTTTTGCTGCTCGATACAAAAAGACACAAGAATCTGATGAATAATTGTTCAATCAAAGTTCTTGGATGTAAAGAGTTTTTATAAAACTTTATTTACAAGAAGCTAAGTTTGTTGACGTCTAGTGTGCGGTGAGGAGCAGGTGAAAATCCATGGAAACAAAGATTTGGTTGCAAAAAGAAAAGCACATTTTGGATACAGAGGGGATGATGTTGACCATGAACAGGTACTCTGTCAGCAGTGTCTTGCATGAGGCATCAAGAGTAGTTTGTTTGATCAGTTATTAAGTCACCACGAAGCTCTGTATGACAAGTTCAGATCTGAATGCCATCCAGAGCAAAACCTTTGTCAGTTTTATATCATACAAGAAACCTTTGTTTAGCTTTTTTTTTCTAAATACATTTTTGCTTTTGATGCGGATGAACTTCCCTATAAAATCACCCCAATTATGCTAGAATAACAAATTCTTTTAAAATAGGGTTTTCAAACCATTTGGTAAAAAAAAAACTCACACTAATGTCAATTTTTATACAATGTCGTTCAGCTTGAGCTTAAAGGGATAGTTTGCTTTTTTTCAGGTGGCTTTGTGTAAGGTCATGGGTAGTGTCTGACCTACAGTGCACCTCTAGTAGTAGAAACAGACACTAGGACCAGACTGCAAAATGTATTTTAGCCATATGAGAAAAGGCCATGCTGAGAAAAAAAAATCATTAGAGTCAGCATACATTACATTTACAATATTTTCACTGATTTAGCAACAGAGAAGTGAAGCTTTTCTTTCGCTCTATGCTCTCTTCAAAGATACCAGACTCGCAGAAAATCAGACTTGCTGATCTACCGCTGCCTTGATCGATCAGTTGGTTTGTGTCATGGTGTGAGTTTGGTGCTTGCTGCTGCTGACCTCGTCCGCAGCAGCACACTGCTTGCCTCCTGTGCCGGTCCTCCAGCCTGCTCCTCCAAATGCGGACTGCAGTCGACTCTGGATCAGTACCTCGCACGACCCCACTTCAAAGAAACCGTATCAATTTAACATGTTACACTGAGCTGATGCACTCAATTTGTGGGTTATCATTACCTGTTTGGAGGCTGAAATAGAAACTCTTGCTGACTCACACACACACACACACATACACACACACACACGCACACCGACTCAGTGTCTCACACACGCGTATAAAAAAACTCAAAAGCTTTCTGGTGTTGTATTTTCAGCCTGGAGGAGGTGGGCTGTGTTAATGGCAGTAAAGTGCCAAGTCAGAGAGCACAAGTGAACTCACTTCTCTGTTGTTGTAGCACCGTGGGACCGTGGGAGGGAGGTACAGGGAAGTTCCAGTAAAGAGAGAGAGAGAACACACACACACACACACACACACACTCTCATGCAGCATTACTCAGTCCTCCTACCAGTTTTCCATGGCAGCACACAACAATAAACCAAGAGCGGTAAGTGTTGTGTACCACACAACAGAGCAGTGTGTGATCTGTAAATTAATTAGCGCTGCAACAGTTAGTGGATTAATTATTGATTAAATGATGAACTGATGGAAAAATAAGTGAACAGTTTAGCTGCTTGCTGGTGGCTCTGTGAGGCTGGACGGTAGTGGTTTGGTGGTAAAGTGGAAATGTATAGAGGATATGTTTACCGTCTTGGTTTAACGGGGTCATTTACCTATTTACACTAAACACTTAGATAGATTTTTACATAAAAGGACAAATGGTGTCAGAAAGGTGAAATTAGGGTACCGCGGAAGATATTAAGGATTATTCTCTGTGCATATTAGGTTCAAAATGTAATGAAAATCTAGTTGTTTAGATATTTCAGGCTGCAGTTTTTAGTCAAAGTCCAACACTCATGTCCACACTGAGGCTGTGTCCAGTCATGAGAGGTCACGACTAGATGTGGCTTCATCTGAAGGGGTCACAGGCCTAAAAGTTCCACTTCAACATATTAAACATATAATCAACTGTAGTAACCAACAGAATCACCGACAACAAAAACAATCTTTATTTGATCTAGCTGCAATATGCACGTCCTTTCTCGTTTCACCTCCAACACACCACTCGACACACAGAAACTCCGAGTCTGTGTGATTTGACTTTCCACTGATTCTTTCTTTCCACCGCCTGCTGAATGGCGCTCACCTTCATGCGCACAAGAGGAGTGTACACAAACTACACAAAGATGTGGAGAAGCACGTTATGTAATTTACCCCTTTTGAATTAATCGACACGCCCCCTTCCTGCGTTTGTTGCAGCCGCAGCTCTTGATGTATTCAATGTTGTTTAATAATTACACAATTGGGTGTAACTGCATTGTTGTTTCGCCAAAGGGTAGATGCTGAGAACTGCTGGGGAAGGAGGTGTTCCCCTGACGCCCCGTGGGCACATTCTGCCTGCACACCCGTCCGCCAAACAGAAATAGTAACGAAAATTTCCATAAATGTTAAAGCCAACGCAGGGTTGTGTTGATGCAGAGGATGTGTGTGAAAGAGAAGGAGTGGATGAATCTAAAAAGAGAAGGGGGGAGGAGAGAGAGAGAGAGAGACAGGCAGAGGAGAGTAGTGTGGCTGCTAAAAGAAGGAAACTCGAGGCAGAGGGGCTGGCTGGCAAAAAAAAAAAAAATTGGGAGAGAGGAGGGAGGGATAAGGAGGAGGAGTGGGAGGCGGTGCTAAGGCAGACAGCAGGGAAGGAAAACTGAGAAGAGGAACAGTGGAGTGAAGTGAGAAGAGAGAGGAGGAGGAGGAGGAGGAGAGGACAGGACAGGAAAAATAAGGGGGCTTCCATTTGAAAGTCCTCGTGTCGGGATATGAAGTCCTGGAGAGCTGCAGAGGCAACGGCAGGAAGCTGGAATGTTGTAGGGAAGAGGTAGACAGCAGGGAGGAAAAAAGAGAGGAGGACAATCTGAGGAGACCGGAGTGATCTTTTATATTTCTTTTTTTTTTTTTTTTTTCCAAAAGAGACAAGTGGAGGCAGCGATGCAGTGCTCTCACTGGGGTGAGTGTGGAGGGGAGAGTGTGTGTTGTTGCATGTGTCTGCATAAGTGAAATATGAGTGCAGATTCTCCAAAGTCAGGCTCCCCCTTTAGCCTGCTTTCTTTTCCAGTTTAGCTTCATTTGCATGGACACGAATTTGCTTGGAGGTGAAACTTTACATTCGCCAGCACCTTGAGTCAGTGTGAAACCATTTACGAGGGTGTCGGATATTCCGGAGGGAGATGAAGGTTGTTTGACAGGCTCTTTCACACAGAAACACAGATTTTTAAGAAGACTGGAAAAGTTGTCGATGACTTCTAAAATCTGAATGATCAAATAATGATACCTGGCAGATTTAAGGTGACTGGGTGATTCAGAGTCAGCTGACTGGCACTAGCTTGTGGTTAGTTTTCTTAAGTTGCTCTAAATGAGCCTTGGAGAGTTTTTGTGGAGGAACAAACAGAACCGGTGGCTTGGATTTTGTTGAGGTGGGATGAGTTTTTTTTGAGGTGCCTGAGCCCAAGTTTTTCTAATCCTGACCCTGGGTAATCTCCTCATTACAGGCTGTTGGGGTATTGATTGGAAATTTCAGCCTTTACAAAAGCTGTTCCACCCTCTGGACAGTTGGCCTAAAGGAGGAGAAGGAGGAGGAGGAGGTGGAGGAGGAGGGTGTTATTCAATCTGTCTGAACACACACTCACACTGAAGTGAAGAAAGAGCATGAGGCAGCATATACACTTCGACCAAAGCAGACAATTTGGGCCGCATCTCAGAAGTGTGACCCGGGCAAAACATGTTTTCATCCAGAGAACTCAAAGGGAATCTTTGTGTTTCTTTTGATGACGAAGCACTCTGGGAAACAGAGGCTGCTCCTCTTATGTCTTCCCTATGCGTGTAATTACAAGACTCCTCGTGTGCCCTGGGCCACATATTGTAGTTTCTCATCAAGTTTGTTTTGGCCCGAGAGTGATGTGTCAGCAGATACGTTTATAGACGCCGCGCAGAGGGCCGTCCGTTCTCTCAGCTCTCTATCTGTCTGTTTGACCCAATCATGTGAAGGTTTCATTTGAGGGCACGCTGGGAGAAGACTGTAATTACCCAGACGGGATATTTTGGCAGCGTTAGTGGGAGTGACGTTTCACTCCTACTATCAATGCGTGAAGTTTCATTTGAGTTGGAAGGGAGTGAGAGTGGGGACGGTGGGTTACCTCATCTGCTCTGAGCAAAAACAAATGAGGTAAACGTGTGTCACATGTTACAGGTTACATACGTAACCCTTTCCAGCCACGTTGACTCATGCTTCCCGGTTTGCGTACAGTATTAAAAAGATAGTAAAGTGAAACGTAGTGGGGCCTTTTCTTGCTCTCTTTCTCCTGTTGATGTCTCTCACTTTTTTTTCCAATCAAGTTCAGGATAGCTGGTTCCATTTTTGGATCTGGTTCCAATTTGGTAAAACACTTGGACGTGTTAAACTCCACAGCCAACAAATACCTCAGCTAATTTATCATTCACAAGCTCTTTTAGGAGGTCTCTTGTGTTGCCTTTTTACAACATCGCACCTGCAGAGAGAGGAAAAAAAAAGAAAAAGACGATGTATAGAACCACCATGCCAAGTCAGCGACAAAAGAAGATGGCAAATTTAAATGTTCCAAAGTCAGTGAAATAGGCGCAAAATGCATTATGTGCAGGAGAGAATATCTAACTGGAGTGTTCCACCTTTATTTTTGGTGTGACGCTGTTTTGTGTGACCTGAAGCAGAGCAGCAGGAGTTCAGGTGATGTCAAGTGCATCCGTTTAAATTTGCTGAATGAGAGAAGAATTGTTGTTTTTTTTTACGTCAGCACCTTGAGCAGAGCAAATGCTGTTTTCCCTCGCAGCAGTAGGACAAGATCGGTGATGAAATCTGAGTCTCTGGGGTGTAGCTGTGATAGAGAACAAAATAAAAAAGACACAGTTTACTCATAAGATCCAATAAAGGATTTGTAAGGATTCAGATTTGATAAAATGTTATCAAACTCTATCCCGACTTCCTATCCTCAGCTCCCTTTTTTTTTTTTTTTTCTTTTTCCCCCAGCAATCCCGTTGAACTAAATCTCATGCCAGGTGTTTATGTAAAGCCTCTGGTTGAGGAGCATGGTGAAACACTGACAGAGCGAGAGAGCGAGAGACAGAAACGCAGGAAGACAGAGAGACAGAGAGAGATTAGAAGTCGGCCTGGCTTCGGTTCAGTTTGCTGAATGAGTATTTTCCACGTCAGTCCGTCCCCCTCCCTCCACCAACCCCTCCATCTTTCTCAAGTTTACAGCGGCACGGACAGTATGTCTGCTCATGTGCTTCTTTGCCATGTCAGATATTTTCTCAGATGAGTGGAAGTGAATTATACATCGAGGCTGGCACAGTTAAACTGAGGCGTTGTTGCTTATGTAATAGCTGCTGTGGAACTCATTTGCCTTGCTGTATTTAGTCGCACTTGGTGTGTGTGTGTGTGTGTGTGTGTGTGTGTGCGTGTGTGTGTGTGTGGGCGGCATTGTGTGTGTTGTACTCTGCCTCGGCTATGATCAGTGATTTCACACTAAAGCTGTGACACTTTTAGTGAAATGTTTCAAAAAAAGAAAAAAGAAAAGCTGAGCCATTTCAGATATCGTGGCCTACTTTTCCGCATTGAAGGATGTTAGCGAGGAAATTGCTCGTCTTCAATAATAAAAAAAAGTCACTGCCCCTGTCTTCGTCCCGCCTCACATTATGGGTCACGTTGTCAGTCAAAGTGTGGTTGCTTTCAGTGTAAGATAACAGGCCCTTTCTCTTTGCTCTCTGCCCTCTGTTCAACTGAAACAATGGCTCTCCACTGTTCATGCAGCCAAAGCAGCAGGGGGTGGAGGGGGGGAGGAAGGGAGGTTTAGGAGGGAAAACTTTACTCTGGGACAATGAGAAGTCAGACCGTGTTAATAGAAATCTTAGCTGCCTCCCCAGTACTGTATTAAGTGAAAGAGTTAAGCTTGAACTGGTCACTGATCCCGACGAACAGTAGTCCACCGGCCACATTAATCCCTGTGTCTCTCCACTGGCATTCTCGGTATTTCCAGTGTCTGTGGGTCTGACCACTGACCACCGCTGGATAACTTTCAGTGGCTGGAAAACCTCCTGGAAAATCTCAGATTTGGAGTGGAACGGGAATGTCAGCCATCTTCCCCCTTTTTTTCACATACCGTTACCTCAGTTTCCTCCGGTGTCAGCTGACTGTAGTGCCGCTAAATGTGTCCCGCAGCGTCTAATACTTAACCCTCTGGGTGCTCCTGTCAGGTTATTACTCACTGTGGACTCATTATTCACTGTAATATGTTTATTTGTGCAGTATTACACAGCTATAATACCAGATATCATAAAAAAGAGCGAAAAAAAGTCAAATTTCTTTGATTATTTATTTAGAAAAATGTAAACAAGTGGAATCAACGTGTACAATGTTTTTTCACCAGGTGTTAATGAGAATGAAGGAAAACAAGGTGATGCTACACACTTTTTAAATTTGTTTCCACACTTGTCTCCCATCTGCCCTCTCTGAACACAGCCTGCAGTTCAGGTGAAAAGTACCAGCATTTTAGTCATGTGATTGTTGGTCACAGCTGAGTCAGTCATTTAAAAAAAAATCTGGTTTCTGCAAGTGGTTTATTGTGTCTTCATTTTTATTCTTGATTAAATAGCACCATTTTAGGCTTATGTTTGATCAATTTTCCTGACGAAACTCAAATCCACACGTGTTGAGATCGAGACACATTCTAAAGTAGAAAATCAGCTGATTTTTTCCTGTTTTTCAGTTTCTGGATTCAATCAATTTTATTATAATAATAAGGCCTTTCCAATCTAGCAGCAGGTTTTAGGGTTCCGAGGGTGAAGGTTGAATGCAATGCCGGCCCAGATTCATCATCATCTTATTATTATTTGATGCAATAGATTGTTGCCAACTTTGGTGATTGTAATCAGGAAATGGTGTTGCACAGCAGCTCGTGTTTAGAAGACATGTAAAGTTTTGTCATCACTGTGAGGTTGTTAACCAGCACAGACTCCAGGATGTTACTGTTCCTAAACAAATAGTCTGATAGATAAAATCCACTGTGTACATTTTCCATTTTCAATAGATTAGAGTAGACTTGGTGAGATTCTCTGCACTACAGACCGGGAGAATCTGGGCTTCGGTCGGGCCGCTCTCATGTCCGAATTGAGGCCAGATGCTTTGAGATGCTAAAGAGCCAACCTGTCCGCTGTCAGAGTGTCAGACACACACAAAACACACTCACTCATTCACCCATTCACTCAATCTCTCTGTTCCTTCCTCTTCCCTCTCTTCATGTCTCTCTATCTCATTTCGCCCTGCACATGAAAAATGTGGGCCTCCGCTGCCATGGCAACTCTACCAAACAGAGGGAGAGGCTAAAGTCTGCAACAGCAACAAGTTGGTTGTAAAAGAAGAGGAGGAGGGGGGAGAACTGGAATAAGGGAGGACCTGCTGCCAATTACTCCTGCAAAGGCTGCCCTTTTTTTTTTAGAAATCTTATTTCTCCATTTGTTTCACCACAGAAAACCTGCTCTAATGAAGTCAGAGCTCTGTGGCAGCCTGGACGCAAGACGTTTTGTTCAAAGTTACCATGTTACTTTGCCAAAGAGGACAATATCTCTCTGAGTTTGAGTGAAAAGAGATTTGGCACCGAAGCGAGGGGTTAATGAGGACTGAGAAAGTTTGCATGCATTCAGCGATCTCCAATACACACACACACACTGTGAGACCTTAAAGCCGAGCCATGTGGGGGAAGGTGACAGTGAGCCACCACTCAGACAGACAGTCATTGTGTTGGAATGGAGGCATAATATAACCTCAGGTCTTCTGGCAAAACATTAAAAGACTCCTCTCATTTTACAGTGGAGTCGGCTGACTTCATTACAATACCATTTTCTTGGCTGTTTGAAGTTTTATTGTGGGGTAGATGCGTGACAAATAAATGGGAGAGGAGATTAGGTGTGGACTGATTGCCTTGCTGAGGCATTGTGCGTGTCAGTGTGCCGCTGCCTTGTCTGTACTTGTGGATTTTCTTTTCTTAGCAGCCATCAAGGATTAATATGACTCACCTAGCCTGTTGGTTTTCTCTCTGTCTCCATCCACTGGGATCACTGGTCTCAGGATTAATCAAGCCCACCCAGGTTCTGTGCACCAAAGTGGCATATTTCTGCTCTCAACTTCATCTCACACTCCTGCTTTTGCTTTGGAAAGTATTCGAGTCCCTCCGACTACTGTTTTTGTGAACGGTGACCACCCATCAAAGCATTTTTATGAATGGTTCCTATTACCACTCGCATACTGATACTTTCGCCCTCGTCCACGCAGTGCCGACTCTGATCTGACAAGTTTATTCTTTCCACCTGTTGCTCTCATCTTTGCCTTTAGTTAGTCACGCTGTGGTGTTGCAGTTAGAGAACGGGCAGATGAAAATCTAGCCGGAGTTGTATGGAAAATGGGGGGATGGAAAAGAGAGAGTGACAGGGGAGCAGTGGAGCAACAATCCAGAGCAGGAAACAAGGAAGGAAGGATATAGGTGACAATGAGCAGGAACAGGAAAGAGGATGAAAGTGTAGGAAGGAAGAAGTAAGACTCTGAAAACATGGCGCTGCATCAGGAAAACGTCACATTTAGAAACAGTTAAAGCTGCACTGATCAATATTTGTTCTATCAGTTCAGCTGTTTTCATAGAAAACGCTCACGGCTCATTAGTTTCTCGGCACTAAACAGCAGACGAGTTGTTGGTGAGACCAGTGGAGCAAAATATCAAGATATGTCCTCAGTAGTTGGTGAAGACCAAACCAGAGATAAAAAAAAAATTAAAGTTGACTTGAGTGCAGATTCAATTAAACAGATTGATAGAACTTGTCTTGCAGTTTTAAGTCATTTAATAAATACAAATGATTGTTCTGCCCTTTCCAATGTTAGGATTTGCTGTTTATCTCTGTTTTTAGAATTCTTAATTGAGAACATTCAGTCAAAATAAGCTCTTATTCACAGCTTTTTATGTTCTTTACTTTGCTGTAGCCCTTCTTTTTTTCATTACGTTTAGGTGTAATGGATACATTTTCCATAATTAGGGAACATGCTGCTCTTGAGAAATGCAGATCAGTTTGTCCCAGTGTCACAGTTCAAAACAGAGCCAACACACTGGAACCATTTAGTCTTTGTATTTTCATGGTTGACATTATGTAAGTTTCCAGACTTGCACACAATTATCCACAGCAAATCTGCTGCCTTTGCTCTGCTGTAGATCCTTTGCTGCTGCAAGTAGTGACAACATGCACCCATAACCTTCCTGCTTATGGGACCGAGGACATTCTGGCTCGGTTTTTCGCACTCTACTCCGGAAATTTCAGTAGTAATTTCTCTGCTAATTTTCAGCCATACAATTAAACTAAAAAAAAAAAAAAGGCAGACATGTGAAAGAAAGATGTGAAAAGAGACAACAGAAAACTAACCCAAGCTGGCATGAGCAATACGTTCGATACTCAGCAGTAGAGGACATAGTTTCAATAAGACATGATGTCTCCCTTCACATTTGATTTCGTTACGAGATCTTAAGGTCCTCAGACCTCGGTGTGTCTGAGCTTGCCAAGCAATGATCAAACAGGATTATAGATGCCTGGTTTTCCCAAGAGCTCAGGCCTCTTTGGAGCCTCTTTTTGGACTACCTGTTATTGGAAAATCCCCTAAAACCCCATCCATCACCCAGCTTGCCTTTGTGTCGCTGCCCTTAAACCCTCTTCTTTTTCTTCTTCCTCATTCTCACTTCTCTAACTCGGTCTTGAGCCCAGCAGAGTCTCCGGAACAGCTCGGAGGTTGCGTGTGATTGCAAGGGGCGATCTGCTGCTGCAGAATAATGGGCTTCCTCTCCTGGGTAATACTGGCATTATTAACGGGCTTATCATAACGGGATTATTTCCCCATCACAGAACCCACTTCTGGATCTTGTTAGAGAGCTACCTGGGAACTTCTTTCTTCTGTCAGTCCTGCTCTTGCTCATCCTGGGCCAGTTGGTGCCACGAGGAGGGTAAACTCTCACAATCACTCGCTGTATTTCCAGTCACTGTCAGAAGCAGAGAGGCTGCCTTAAAGCTGTTCAGCATCATTTAATAGTTTTAGAGTGTCAGGATGCGGTGTAAAGTGCCCCTGGGTTGACCCCGTAATAGCTGGCTGCTACACTATTGGAGTTTATTTTTGAACATCGAATCAAATGCCTTGCTGAGAGAAACGCCTCATGAAAGACTATCAGAATGATTTCAGGCACTTGAGAAGTTTTCTATTTTTAGTGTCGATGACTGGTTTTGCTCTGCCTGTCTTGTGCTGCTGACAGCAGAGGAAGATGCGTGTAATGAGGAAGGTGGAGGAAGAGGTGAGGGTGGTGGAAGTGTTTTTTACTTTACCGGGAAGGAGTCGAGGCCTCCAATAACTTGAAGAAACGACCAGTGAGCAACATCAGACGGGGGAAATTAGCTTTTGAGATTTGTTGCCCGAGTAGCCAGAACAAAACCTTTCCCCTGGAGGTCACAGTGGGTGGGAGGGTAGAATCAGACCAGCTCCCCTCCACTCATCAGGGGGTCACAGGGTAAGGGCAAGGGGGGGGGACACGGTTGATGATCGCAGAGGGTTGTTAATTCTATTATCCCTGCCTGAGAGGTCCTTGTCAGGGCTGGGAGTGAAGAGGAGGTGGGGCGGCTGGATGAAAGGTGAAAGGAGGTTGTGAGGCGTGATTGTTTCGACATGGGAAGTGATCACATACCGCACATATCTTTATCTTTTTGACTCATGCATACTCACGAAGTCTGTCTCCTCTCTTAAGTCCCCATCACACTCAGTCATGACATGTTCTCAGTTTAGTCAGTGTGGAACAAACTGGCAGGAACTGAAGCACCCTGCTGACTGATCATCAACAAAGAGTCATTCTTTCACTTCCAAATAGTGTAAAAACAAATATTTTTCTAATTTGTTAATGCTGCGTATTTCATTTCTCATGATCTCATGGACTTGGAGATTCTGGAGTTTTGCTTCATTTTGATCAGTCATCCCATGCATACAAATTGTTGGTTTTGAGTGCATGAAACAAACAGTTTTTTTTCCAGCATGTTGTCCTTCCATCTAAAAACTAAGAGTGTTTATACTTGGCCAAACTCAAAGGCAGAGAATCAGAGGATAATGGGGATCTTCAGACAGGCTCTTCTTTAACCCTCTGAATACAGAGCAGTTTTTTGTTTTTTTTTTTGGCTACTGTCACATTTTTACTGACTGTCGGATCATTTTTCACTGAAATACAAAGTGCACTTCTTTGGAAACAGCAAAACCACAGCTAGAAGTTGAGAATGTCTTTTGCACAGCATCACACAGTTATAATGCCAAAAATCAGAAAAAGCAGAAAAAAAACCTAAACTGAATTTCTTTGATTATTTATTTTACAAAAACAGAAAAACCTAGAATCAACATTTTTCCACATCAACCCAGATATTACGAATACTAAAAACAGAAATGGTGACTCTGCAGATAATAGATGTTTTACAAGTTGCATTTCTTATTTGTTTCAATGCCTGTCTCTTCGCTGCTCTGTGTAAACACAGCCTGCAGTTCAGCCCAGCTCAGTCAAAAGGTCCCTGAATGTTTGTTGTGTAGCTGTCAGTCACAGCTGAGTCTCCAATGGCTTCACAGTTGTGCTGAGGAACACAACATTTGGGTTTTTTTCAGAATTTGGGTAGAGCAAACAGATGGTTTTTTAAAATGAGCCTGGTAGAGTAAACTGATTTTAAGGAAGTATCTTGATTTTAAGTTAAGATTTGCTTCTGTTTTTTAATGGAACCACACAGCTGAGATGGATGTACAGAACATTGAAAGTGTGATGATTCTTTGAGCTTTTTATTATTTTTTTTCAGTTTCTGGCTCTGACAAATGGTGCAGTTTTGATCATTCTTTAAAAGATAACGTGCCCTTCAAATCTGCAGGCAGGTTTTGGTTCTCACGGGGTTAAACCATTAATGGTGTTGCCGTGGGTGGGAGTTTAAATCCTGTGTGGTTTCTCACGTTTTCACACCTGGACAGTCTCTACCTACAGCAGATGTGGTTGTTGGATTAACTGCTTTAGAAAACTGCAAGAATGCTGAGACTAGAGGCTCTATATGCTTCAAAGCCTGTGAAGCCCACTCCCCTGAAACCTTTGCAATTTCAGAAGTTAGAGCGAAGCATTCAAGAGTTTTCTGTTAAGAAGACGAGAAAATAAAGCAGAGTTTAACTTCTCTCTCAAGCTTCTTCACCGTGTCTCAGTCACATATTGTGAGAACAATTGAGTTCCACACCATGAATTTCTTCAAGGAGACACTATCTGAAAGTTCGACTTTATTTTTTTATTTTTTGCCTGTTTGTGAATGTGAAAGTGTTTTTTGGGTTGAAAGATACATCAGTCAGCCACAATATTAAAACCACCTACGAGGTGTGTCAGAAAAGTTAGAAGGATAAAGATATATTTAAAACCCAAACTACGAGTTTTCCCATTTAGATGACCAGCCAGCACGTCTACAAAGAGATCCTGTGGTATTTGCTTTGTTCAGTGCGCGAGAAGAGGTGAGAGTTGTGGCAGGACAAGTGGTGGCTGCTTCACCATGACAACATGCCTGCTCACAATGCCCTGAGCATCCGACAGTTCCTGGCTGAGAAGAACATCGCCGTGCTGGAGCAACCTCCCGACTCACCCCACCTGGCTCTGTGGGATTTTTTTCCTCTTCCCCAAGCTCAAGGGGGTCATCAAGGGGACCCATTTTGAAGACGTGGACGCATTCAGGATGGCTGGGATGACGGAGCTGTGGAGGATCCTGGAAGAATCCTTCCAGGAGTGCGTGGCGGCAGAGAAGGCTGGGAAAGTGCATTAGACTCCAGGAGGATTACGTCGAAGGGGAAAACTTGTAGTTTGGATTTGAAACATATCTTTTGTGACACCAGTCCTGAAACTTTTTGACACACCTCGTACTTAATATTGTTTACGACCCCCTCCTGCTGTAAAAACCATCTCTTTACCATCCAGCCATGGACATGAGGCCTCTTCTATATCCGAGAGGAATCTAACAAAACACAATCATTTTCTTCTTTCTTTCTCACTCGCTGTAGGTATTGGCATTTATTGTGTTCCTGAGACTATAAACTTCAAGTGGGAGATGACTGATGTGCACCTTGATGCATCCATTTTGTGTGAATGCACATATCCGGCATGTTTCTGAGTGCCAGTCTGTATGGTTGTGTTCGTCCTGGCAGACTGCGTGCAGCCACGGCACCAAAGGATTATTCCACTTGGCCAGACGGACTCGAGCTTGGCACAACAGGCTGAGGATATGTGTCCCCTCTGTGTCCCCCTGGGCTACTAACACTGATAATACTATCTGCAAATGGAAGACTTAATCTGCTGCCACTTGTTGTGTTAATAATATCCATCCATGTTTCTCTTTCTCAGAGTAGTGCAGCGTACAAGTGGGGCTATTATTCATATCTTCAAAGATATTTTGATAGGCGTGAGCATTGCGATCATCAATCAGTAACGTGACTAAATTTCAAAACCCTTTTAGGAGTAAACACACAGATGACCGCTCGCGGGTTCAGACGAGGACATTCAGGAAAATCACAGCTGCAGATGGTGATGACTGTGACTCATCCCCTCTCCCTCTGCCCGTCTTGTCCTCAGCCTCTGCTAAATCCATCCCTCTTTTTTTTCCTCATCCTGCCTGGTTAATGACATCGGCAATTAGTCGTAGCATCACTAGAGATCTACAGTATATTTAATGAGGGATGAGCTTCGGCTGGGAGGGGGGTCTGGGGGCAGTGCTTCCCCACGAGAAATGTTCCAAAGAAACAGCTGTGAAGTGGCTAATGAGTTTTGTGAATGGCAGCGGGCCTGAAATCAATAAATAATTTGACTTCATTGTTGCAAAGAGGATTGTTTTTAAGTATAACAAGTTTGTATGCAAAGTCAATCTATTACATTCAACATAAGTAGTGAAGATGTGCGTTTAATCATTTTAATATGAACACATTGAGGATAATGATAGTGTGATTAGCTCTATAATTCAAAGCGGACAGTAAACTTATTAAAACATAATGAGTCTTTCCTTCCTTTTTTTTTTTTTTTTTTTTTAATATGTACTGATCACAAACCTTATTAGTGACTGTCAGCACCTTGCAAGATTTCTGGTAATTACGTTCCATGTTTAAAGCTGGACTGCGGAACTTTTACATATAAATGAACATCTGTTACATTCAAGCTGAATGACTTCACACAATGCTGATTAAGCCTTTCCGCTGACAGTTTAATCTCTTTGCTTTTTGCAGTATGCTGGAGTTCTAAATCTGGTTTCTGTGGTAGAAAATTCACACACTACATTACATTATTGGTGCAATGGTCACGTTTTACGTCAAGCAGCAATGATTGGTTTGCCTGAACTGAGGAGGCAACTGTAGTACTGAAGACAGAGGAAAAAAGAGTTTCGAATGCACCAGATATGTGTCTGTCTGTATATGTATTTTGGTATTGTGTGTGTGTGGATGTGCATAACGACGTATTGATGCATTGTGAGATGTATTTTAATAGCAGTTCCTATAAGACAAAGTTCCTTTGAGAAAATAATGTTTATCCTATCTTAATCTTAAAGAAACTTTGCATTCATTCTAAAGAAAGAGAGAGTAATTGATAGTGTATGTCATAAGCATGCAATTTGTTTTTGTAATTTCTCTCATTGGCAAAGGGGGAGACAAAAGTTTCACATTGCATTGTTTACATAAACACATTATGTCTAAAGAAAAAAGCCAAAACATTAGTGGTTTGGCATGCTGAATTACATTACCAGGAGTAAACTACCCCCAACCCCCTAATGAGCCAAACGACAAGC
Source organism: Stegastes partitus (assembly GCF_000690725.1). Taxonomy (NCBI): domain Eukaryota; kingdom Metazoa; phylum Chordata; class Actinopteri; family Pomacentridae; genus Stegastes; species Stegastes partitus. Next base: position 385,018 of record NW_007578186.1, read on the forward strand.
TTTCTCAGACAAAATTTAACACCCCTTGTATTAGTGTTTCCATCCAGCAACTATCTCGCTCATGTTGCTTAAATGTGTGTATGATATTTGCATATAAACACAAGCTGTTGTCAATAAGAGTGTCATTGGTTTGTCAGGTTTTTAAACCCATCAACTAAAATAGCACATAATCAAATACTGATCATAGTTTACATAAACAAACATATTGATATTATACGTCAAATAATCACAATTGTCTATCAAACCTGTCTCAGTAATTATTTGTCATTATTATGTGTCACAGTAAGGTCCTGAAATTGGAACATTTAGATGGAATCCATCCAATAAATAAATGATTGGTTATATATGAGCTGGATGAGGCAAACTCCCCACTGTTAAAAACATCTATTTAAGAGAAGTACTTCTCTTGGAGTTCTAGGCAGCATGTATTACTCTTAGGAAATACATTATAAGACAACATAGGAACATACAACTCAGTAGCAGAACCTCAATAATATACTGGTTGGTGACTATTATTGACTGATCTGTCGGTCACAGATGTATAGGAATGTTACATACACTGAAATGAAAAGGTTTATTTCTCCAGAACATAATGCAAAAAAAGATGCTTGAGGTAAAATAAAAATGTTGTCATCACACAGTTTATCAAGTAGAGTGACTCATTTCTTTGCAACACCGTCAGCGCTGTCTGCAGCACATGTAGCAGTGTAGGTGTCACAGCTGAGCAGATGGTGGTGCCAAGAATATCAGCTGCTATATTAGGACTGAACTCTCTAAAAATTAGCGTCATTCCCAAAAATCCAATTTTAGTCAGGCTCTCCTCCATAGTAACCTCAGTTTGTAACTTTACTAAATTAAACCATTCACTGGTGCGGAGCAGCTCAGAATTTACACTCCCTCTTTTTCTTGTGTCTTAAATGAAACTGTCCAGATGTTTTTGGTTTTTTCTTTACTGCCTAGTAAAACGAAAATCGATGTCTAAGAGAGAGTTAATCACAATGAGAGCTAATCACCTTGGACCTCGATGATTCAGTCTGGCCCCTGATATCTCTGGTGACATATTTAGAATATGTTTTTCCAGGAAGTGTCAGTTTTCATCATATCAGCTCTTTGTCTTTATGCGTGGCTGTGCAGCTCACACTGCTGTAGTGGAGTTTCACTTGTTTCCTCATTGTGCGCCTCTGTGCAGCGGCCTTTGCTTGGTCCTAGTGCCAGCCCCTGTTTGTGCACGATGGGATTTTATGTCTGGTTTTTTTTGCAATAGAAGACAGAATAGGTTATTTTTTTGGTGTGCAATGTTAAATCTCAGTCCAAAATTGTTTTTCACATCAATGGCAGTCTAAAGAAAATATTGTCTTTTCAGTATTAAATGTAAAAACCTTATAACCCTCCAACAGAGCAGGTGTAATAGTCACATCTGTTGCATTTAGAGTATGAAATTAAAGCTTTGTCCTTTTTGTCTCTTCTTCCTCAGAGTGTGTGGTGTGTCTGACGCCGTCAGGCTGCCATGGCTCTGGTTCAGGCACTACCTGTGACTGTGAGTGACCACCCCAATCCGGGTCTCGACGTGCAGCAGTGCCGGCCGCTATCATCGTCCCACTCCCCCTCAGGTCCCTGCTCTGGCCCCTGTGGGCCCTGTAGCTCTGAGACAGCCATGGGTTCTGTCAGCAGTCTCATATCAGGCCGGACGTACCAGGAGAGACACTGCAGGGCTGCCAGCGAATTCCCCACCAAGCCACGACGCTCCACACCGGCAACCAGCTGCTTCCGGCTCCAGGATAACACCCTCCGCAGTGGGAGCTCCTTGGAGCAGCTGTTGGTCATCAGCAACCAGTCGCAGCCTCAGGCCCAGGTTCTGCCTCCTCCGCTGCCCACCAAGAGGCAACCGCGACCTGGAAACTCTGCCGGGACAAGTGGAGGTGGAGGTGGAGGTGGAGGTGGAGGTGGAGCGGTTGCTGGAGCAGTAGGTGGCAGCACTAATGGGAACTTTGGGTATGTGAATGATGAGGTGGTGGTTGGAGACTGGAATGAAAACGTGGTGCTGACAGCTGCGAGCCCCTGCAGCGACTCGGAGGACCAAAGGGACAGCAGGACTCTGAACGGCAACATAGGTGGACCTCCACCCAAACTCATTCCAGTGTCCGGACAGCTAGAGAAGGTGAGGAGAAGACTGTAGAAGTGCTACAATAAGTGCTACAATAAATCAGCGAGGCCTGTGTGTTTATCTTGTTACAGATATTTCATGTTTATATGTTAGCTGATGAGTCACACAAACCTACAACACAGAAGTGCGAAAAAGAAAAAGACACTTCAGCCTTAAAACACTTTTATGTTGTACCTGATATTAATATTGAATGTGGCATTTTGGCCAATAGGGCAATGTAGAAAGGAGAAACACTACCTTACTGGAAATCTTTAAGTGCCTTTCAGCACGACACTGAATCCCCACCAGCGCTGTAAGTGCCGTTGTCTAGCTGACCGTGACCTCTGTCCTATTTATAGGACAATGTCTTCTTCAATTACAGCTCAAGATTACATGCTTGGACATTAAATATCATAGAGAGGTCACTTTTTTTGTAATCTACTCTCCCTGGAATACAAACTATACTCATGAAACACTAAAGCAGACACAAGCATTTCTGCAGCCTGCGTGGACATGTTTTACAGCAGATTACCTCAGCTGTCTAATTGGCTATTTATTTCCATCGATCCAGCGGGAAGCTTAATCACTGGCCTGACAGACTCAGATGGATCATTTGACAGCTACTCACCTTGCAGACACATCATGATCAATGTCAGAGCTCACTTACATCCAGTGACGTATTCGGCGAACCCTGAGGAAGATCATTAAGAAAATGCTTACAGAACAGAAGAAGCTTTCACGCCCACTGTCTTTGCCTCGTCTCTTCCTCCACCCTCCCTTTTGTTTCTTTGCCCTTTAATCAGATTTCCCCTGTCCTCTCCTCTGTCTCCCTGTCTAGCCCATCTCTCTATGTTAGATGATAGGAATATCATTAAGAAAATTGCTTAATGAAGCCCATGAATATCAATTAAATCAATTCAAACTAATCGGAGCCTGGTGGGGTGACCTGCCAGCATATCACTCACCCCTTTCTAATGAATTTTATTCAGCCGTTGCTAATGAGCATAGCTTAACTTTCATTAGTCACCATTTCTGTTTTTTTTTATACTTTCAGAACATGGAGAAAGTGTTGATCCGTCCGACGGCGTTCAAACCTGTTGTTCCCAAGAATCGCCACTCTGTGCAGTACCTGTCCCCGCGGCCTGGGGGCAGCAGTCTGTCAGAGAGCCAGGCCAGCCTCAACCTGCTGCTGCCCCTCGGAGGGTCCAGCAGTGCCAACGGCACAAATGGGAACGGTGGAAGCAGCAGTTCCAGCTCTGAAGGGAAGCGTAACTCCTACAGTGGAGGTCGCAATGCTCGGAGCAGCCAGTCCTGCTCCATGTCAGATTCAGGGAGGAACTCCCTCTCCAGCCTCCCTACTCACAGCAGCACGGGCTACAGTTTGGCCCCCAGTGAGGGCTCCAGCTCCGGGTCAGGCTCTGGGGGCCAGATGGAGCCTGTGCCGGGCCTGGGCCGAAACACTTCAGGTGGAAGTGGGAGCCATGGTCACAGTAACTCAGACAGTGGACGTTCCTCGTCCAGCAAGAGCACAGGCTCGGGGTCGCTAAGTGGGCGCGGGCAGCCCCTGTCGGACAGCGGGTCCTGTGGACACTCACCGCCACCTGTGGAGGGCTATGAGGCGGTGGTGAGGGAGCTGGAGGAGAAGCTGAGGGAACGAGACCTGGAGCTCCAGCAGCTCCGAGAAAATCTGGATGAGAATGAAGCTGCCATCTGCCAGGTGAGCCAAGGTCACCTCAACATATGGACAAAGCTTCTTTCAAAATGCCAAATTAAACACACACCAGGACACGAGGATCTACACATGTATTAGTACTTCAATCTGAACAAAGTCTGGTGCTGACTATTGGGCAGTTAAAACTTAATGTGACGTCAGTACAGATGGAAAAACTCATCTCTGACCTCTGTGTTTACTTGTGAAAGGTGTATGAAGAGAAGCAGCGTCGCTGTGAGAGAGAGATGGAGGAGCTGAGACAGAACTGTGCCACTAAGATGAAGCAGGCCTCTCAGAAGGCTCAGAGAGCACAGCAGGTGCTACAGCTGCAGGTATACTAAGTACTTAAACACCTTTTATGTGGGGGGAAAAAGGAGAAAAAATAGTCAACAAGTGTAGTATTTTGTTTTGACCAGTCATTTTTAGGAGCTGATGTTCCATTTTTTTTCTTGCAATGAATCCCAACCCTTCTTCAAACGTGCAGATCTTTTGTTTCCAGTGATTATTAATGTTGTCTTATGCTTTAGTGATGAGTCTACAGTTTCTCTCTTTCAGCATGTGTGACCTGTTTTAGATTGGCTTATCTATTCTAGAATTTAAAATAGTTTGAAACTGTATATCTTTCCCATCAGGTATTTCAACTACAGCAAGAAAAGAAGAAGCTGCAGGAGGATTTCTCCTCTCTGCTGCAGGACAGAGAGACGCTGGAAAGGAGGTGTGCTACCATCCAGAGGGAGCAGACCCAGCTGGGGCCACGTTTAGAGGAGACAAAGTGGGAGGTGAGTGAGAGTCAGACAGTGGAGAGGTGTTAGATCAGAGGCAACATAGTGGTCGAAGGTACCGAAAATGAACTGCAATGTTGCTGTTTGAGTCTGGAAGTGGACCTTTGCTGCATGTTGTTCCAGATGCAGGCGTTCTATCATTTTCTGCTCTACTCTCTATGGTTTACTCACTATTAAAAGCCTAAAATGCCCCCAAAATAAAGCTGACACTTACTAGTTTAAATTATCCTAGTAGGCTTATAGGCTTGGAAGAATTTGAGGTTTGCTTTTAGGGAGCAAGCAAATCCAAAACTGTCAGTCTGTAATCTGCCACAAGAGACAATCGGTTCTGTACTTTCAACGTTCCCACCTTTCTCTTAACTCCTTTTCCGTTGTGCTTCAGGTGTGTCAGAAGTCAGGAGAGATCTCCCTCCTGAAGCAGCAGCTGAAGGAGATTCAGTCGGAGCTCAGCCAGAAGGCAGGAGACATCGTGGTCCTGAAGGCCCAGCTGAGAGAAGCTCGTTCTGAGCTGCAAGCGAGCCAGGTCCGATCCCAGGAGGCCCAGACGGCCCTGCGGACGCGATCTCTGGAGCTGGAAGTCTGCGAGAATGAACTCCAGAGGCGCAAGAGTGAAGCTGAGCTGCTCCGGGAGAAAGTGGGACGATTGGAAGAGGAGTCAGCTCGGCTCCGCGACACTCTGTCCGGTCACGGTGGACCCTCTCTACCTGGAACTATGAAGGGGCAGTGCATGAGCCTCTCCCTGCAGCAGGGCAGAGGCATGGCAGGAAGGGGCGGTCCGAGCCCCTCTGTGTACCGCGATGGAGAGGAGACTCATCTGGTCTGGGGAGGAGAGAGCGACGAAGCCAAGGCACAGAGGCAGAATGCAGAAACATTGCTGGGCCTCAGGCAACAAGTACATGTTTTTTTTTTGCACCTTTTCCAGGCATCAGTAACTAAACTGAAACAGTGTTGTGGTGGAAAATAATTTTGAAGTACATTTACATAGCTAATGTATTTAAGTGCACTGTATGGGGTATTTTGACGATCATGCGTTTGTACATTGACCTTGTGATTTTTAAAGGGATAGCTTGGTTTCGTTGACATGGAGCTGTATGAGGTACTTATGGAGAGGATGTGTATTAACTCCATTTTTTAAAGGGGCAGGAAGGAGTAAAGTAAACAATGAACTGCTGTGAATAGGGACATTAAAAAAAAAACTAAAAAACATCCAACCAAAAAAAAAAAATCAATGTGACTTTAGATGCACATTATGTTTAGAATTTCTCTATCTATCTATTATCTTGCAATCAGACAGCACTTTTGGATTGGAAACTAAAGCCATTTTCTTGATCTAATATCTCCTCAAAGCCACCAGACTCCATTGACATAAACAGCAATTTTACCTCACAAAGCTTGGGAGTGGCTGGCTTACTGCTACCATAATCAGATGGTTTGTTTGTGCTATTGTGTGACTTTGTTGTTTCTGTATACATTCGAATCAGAATTACCATGTCAAAACAAAAACAGAGTCATTCAGCGGTCCAACAGCTGCTCCAGTGTTCTACAAGGTAAAATTGCTGTTTTTGTCAGTGGAGTCTGGTCGCTTTGAAGAAAGGGATAAAACTGTTTTAGTTGCCAGTCTGAAAGGGCTCACTGACAGAGAGGTAAAGCGGTAAAAACACTCTAAATATAGCATACACTTAAACTGATATATGTTTTGATGCTGTCACTGATCACAGCATTTAATTGTTTAGCCTCCATGCTGCTACTTCTGGGTGCACACTGACCGTGATCTACTGTAGGTAATATACGGATGGATAAAAACCTCACAGAACCCCACTTCAAAGACCATGAACTAGCCTTTTAATGTATGTACACACTGATGAGTTTGTATTTTGCGCTGTCTATTATGCATGTAGTAGTTTTCTGTAGTTAAAAGGCCCATTAGCTTTGGAATATAAGAATTTTAATGAAGGAAGGTCAGTGAAGTTTACAGTGGGGTATTTTTACAATGTGGTAATGCTACTTTAACTGATCTAAAGGAGCTAAACTCAGTTTTTTTTTCTTGTTATTCCAGGTGGATAGGCTGAAGGCTGAGCTTATGTATGAGAGGAGGACCAGTGAGGAGCAACTGTCTCGATTTGAAGACGAGAGGAGGATTTGGCATGAGGAGAAAGAAAAGGTATAAAAAACTTCTTGGTGAATGACTTAATCTTTGTCGTCTTCATTCAGTGTGACGCACATCAAGATATTTTTTCAAGCTTTCTTTGTGCCTCTTTACCGCTTAACTTACATGCCATTTCTTCCTCTACCCAGGTAATCCGCTACCAGAAGCAGCTGCAGCAGAACTACATCCAAATGTACCGTCGCAACCGCGACCTCGAGCGGGTGATGAGGGAGCTGAGTCTGGAGCTGGAGAACAGGGACATGGAGGACTATGAGGTTCGCAGTGGCAGCAATGACATCCACTTTGAGGAAATCACTGCCACAGAAATCTAATCTCACACACACACGCTTACAGTAATATGTGCACAGAAACATGGAAGCACGACTCACAAAAGACTCTGAAGATGTAAACCAAACATTGAACTCTGGGCCAAATACTGCACTATCTCCAACATGGCTTTACCTGGACCATTGAGCGAGCATTCAACCACTCGTCACTGTCAAAAGGGAGATCTCCCAAAGGTGCATTCTTACTTCCTGCTAATGGAGATGCACTCCAATAAATCCTTATAAGGTGCCTCCCACGGCGCTTTTAAGGGGGTTTTATTCCACTACAAAGCCAGCACAAAGACTTCTTTCCTTCTGTGGGAGCAAAAGCAGTGAAAAAACGTTTCTTTCTCAGACCACGTTCGAATCAGGGTATTGAAAATCGATGGGAATTTAAAGCAAAAAATGTTACTACACACGGAACAATCTGGTCGACGACTTTCTTGGTAGCACACGATGTTAAACACCCGGCCACCAGCATGCACGGAATCATGCATCAGGATCGCAGTTCAATCAATCACCACCACCGCTGGCTATTAATGACGACCGAGTCACCCGTCCAAACTGTGCTCATTGGCGACACAAACAACCACAGCACCGCTTTTAACATCTGCTGTTGGCGTTTTATGGTGTTCGCAGTATCAACCATTGTTTTTACAAATGATAAAAGGTTGAAATATTTTGTTCAGTGGGGTCCATTTGAAAAGGAATGTATTGTGGCTTATCGCTACAGAGGAATGCAGTGTAAATGGTCATAATCTGCAATGAGGAACACAGTGTTATTTTTGCACAACTTTCCTGCTGTCGTGGGATTTCTTGGGATCATTTTGGGATACAGCAGTTTTCTCCGTGAGGCAAATCAACTTAAACAAACCAGTTTTAGCGTGCAGCTCTTGGTTTGCTTACACGTGGACATCCTCTTCTGTCATTTCTCCAAAACCACCGAGGACACACAGACCAAACGCTCAGAGGAAATGCTTTATTTGAACTCTGCTCATGTTTTCTAGACCACCAACAGTCACGCCGTTGCTCTCCATCAAGACGGAGCAGTGAGCTCTTTACATAAACATTTATATTTTACAATTAGCACTAGGAAGCAGACCGTAGCATGGCACCAGATTTCACTGTCTTTTTCTGGCTTCATCTTTCCGTCTCCTCTCTCTCTCTCTCTTTCTTCTTTTCTTCTTACTCAACTATTTTTATAACGGCGAAAAGCACCTCGGCGGATGGTATCAGGAAACTAAAAATAGAGCATATTACAGTTCGGTCGTGACGTCACAGAGATTTAAGCCAGTGTTTTAACTGTAGGCATGCTTATTCAGAGTTTCCGTTTATTCCCCTTCACTCCCATTAGTACTCTTTATTTAGCTCTTGGCGATCCGAAGCCAAATACCACTTTTTAAAAATCTTCACTGACTGCTATACAGGTAGTGAGACTGGCATGTCTGCATGTCTTCGTTATATGAGATTTCAGAGGAAGCTGGTGCAGGTCAGGTTGAGATGAGAGTTTGCAGATGCAGTAGCTCCAGCGCTGAATGTCCTCAAGGCAGGTCTGCTTTTAAAGGCCCCGAAATATAAACCCGGCGAGGAGCATGTTAACGTTTGAAGCTGTATGTTGCTCTGCTCTGTTTTCTCACAGTATATGCAGGGCTGTGTATAACACTGAGCATGGGGCTGCTGAGAACTTTTATTTTGCAAAGAGTCTATATGGAGGAATAATAGTTAAATGGAAATCTATATAATGGAGGAGATGTTGTATATTTTTTTATATATATAGCACCCGAAGATATTTTGTTGTAGTACTGGTATAAGTGTGGGTTAATGTATATCGCATACCAATGTTTCAAATGACGGATCAATTACAAATGGAGGCGGCAGCGTAGAAGGAGTGCACCTAATACTGTAATGCATGACAATTTAATGTTTACATTATATAATCTGTGTGGAAAACATTCTAATGACCAAACTTTTGCAAGTGATAAAACCGAGGGGAGCTTTTATTTCAGGCTCATTTTCAGCCTGTTGTCTCTCCATTTCGATTGATCTTTCACTTGACTATCAGTATCATATTATCACACCGGTTCATGTCGTCATCGTCGGGTTTTGTCGTTCATTTATAAACGCATGTCATTTTGAGAGACTTCTTCGTTATAAGCTGAGGTCGGATCGGATGCAAGCCGAGGAGGCGTTATGTTTCCTATACTTGGAAATTCAGTCGAATTTGATCAGTACATTTGATCGGGCTATATTTTGCGTGACGTTACCACATTCACTGTGGTTTTCAGAGATTATTAAAAGTCTGCACTGTGCTTCAAATGTTAAAGCAAAGCCATGGCAAGTGACTTTGAAAGGAACAAGCTGTGTTTCTCCAACCACATTCACTTTGTTAACCAGACCTAGACTGTTACTTACTCACCCACAGGTACATATTACCAACAAGCACAGGTGTTGCAAAACAAACGGACTCACTCACTACAAAAGTACTGTGTGCATCTTGGACTTTCATTGTTCTTCCTCATATCTCAGTTCTTTTCATCGTCACATAACCGTTTTCTGTGTAAATATGTAAAACACTAAATAGTATAACAGAGTGACATTGTCTTTTATTTAGACAAAATATCTATTTCAAATGTAGCCACTGTGACTAGACCAAAGCAACGTAACACATTTCTTTTTTTCATTTTTTGTGGCATTTTTTTTCATCCTTTTGTGCTCATTTTTTTGTGTGTGTTTGCTTACGTTGTGTCTTCATTAATTCATAAAGTATGTAGTTGTCTATGTATATTTTTATGTGTACATTTCTTGTACAAATGACTGTGTTTTTAATTAAAGAACAAGTTGTCACACCTTAAAGTGATTGTTTATTCAATTGCTTTTTTTCATAAAGTGTGAGCAGAGTATGCTGAATGTGCAGATTTTTTGTGTGTTGAAGTCAAATATATGATGCACTTTGTAATAACTCAAAGGCACACACACTCAGTTTGGTTTTTTAAAATTTAATAGCATGCCAGAATATAAACAGTTCACCTTGAGCCTTTCTACGGCTTATTAAAACCAAGTTTGAGTAACATTTTTCGTAGTTTTTTTTTTTCCCCCACTGGCCGTCTGCTAAAGTAAGGCACTATGCACGCTACGTTCTCCTGCCCATATCTCCTCTACCCCCACTTTGATTTAAACTGTGCCACCGGCCTCCATGTCCTGCATTTCTCATTGACATGTTTTTCCAACTCCTCCACATGTCTGCATAAGCTCCATCCACAGCATGGTGTAATTAAGCCTCTAAAGTGGCGGATGGCTCCAGAGCGCAAGCACTTCTGCCAGTAAAACACAGCACAAAAATACTGAGCAGCAATTTGGAATAATCCCCCCAGACATCCTCTAAACCCAAACTATCAGTTTTGACATAATACAGGGGTTTAATCTGGGTATAAATCTATAAATCTCATAACACAAGCTGGGGTAATCTCCCTCTGGCAGGCATGCAGGGCTGCTGGACTGAGATGCTCCAAGTGAAAAGTGCAGACCACTGGCTCCACAATCGGAGGTCACGGCAAGGTTGCCACATGTTGAACAGTGGCACAATTCAACCAAGGACCAGTTCATGAATCGCATCTTATCATAAGACACCTTTTAGAAAACAACAGTTACTGCAAGTTGAGTTGATGTGCAACGTATGCATTTAGTATAACGTTTGCTAAAAACACTACAAATTTTATAAAAGTCATACACTTGCAACATTTGGGCTTACATTACATAGCAAAAAATATTTATGACAATCTCTATTTTGATAAATATGCTGCTGAATCAGATCTAAAAAACAGTCCCAAGCTTTGTTTCTGACATATTTTCTCGCATGTTTTATCAAAACTCTTGCCTTTGATCCGCTCCACTGTTACTGGAGCTCTACCCGTCCCAAGTTTCCTCTTCTCAGGGTGAATCCTGTACTTTATTCAGTCCCACAGGAGCTGCAGGTTTTGTTGTCCTTCATGCTTGAGCAGCAGTCTGGCTGTGAGGCACACAAAGTTTAGTCAGCAGGTCTCCTGGGGCTGGTGGGCGTGGTATGGACCTTTGGGACCTTGACCACAAAAACCATCGGGTCTTTGGCCTTGTTGCTGAACGAACGGCGAATTACATCCACGGCATGCTGATGAGTTGCTCCCTGCAGACTTTCTCCGTCCACGGAGAGCAGCTCATATCCCGCCTGCAGATGCACACACAAAAGTATAAGTTAAACATAAAAAAACACAAGGAAAAAAATACTCATATTTCATGGCTATTAATATCTTTGCATGCTCTTCTCCTTCTCTTTGTTTCTTTTTCTGCAGCAGTCTGTCTTTTTCCAAAGCAACATATAGGACATTTTTCATAAATCTGCAGTGATTGTGTCCCTTAGTGAGGATGTAATTTATGCCAGAGAGAATTGGGGCTCTCCTGTTACTTTAATATATTCACACTGAAGGCTGTCACTAGTGCACACATAAAGTTTCCCCTTCAGCACAAGGTTATTGAGAAAAGAACATACATTGAGACAACCACACGCACACAAACACAGTTAGGACCATTTGCTCGCTGTTTCCTGCAGGATGCGAGCACAGCCTGGCAAATCTTTGGAGCCCCGAGGAGAGGAACTTCCCCTGATGTCATGAGCATTTGCTGAGGATGCACCTGCCTAATGTGTTCAACCTCAGTGAAGGTTAGCAACACACAAGGCCCACAGCCATTGTTGTATCTCCACCAATCACGTCTTTTTTCCTTTCCCTTTTCCTTTCCAGTCATTAGACACAAATAGATCATTTTCCCCTCCATTCTGCACCCACCTGTTCTTTTTATTGTGCTCCAAACGTATGTGGCTCATATAGGAAGCGGTTAGATCAGTGCTGCCCTGTTTGTCCTGACAGGTTTTCTTGCGGCTCACCAGATAGTCTGATGTCCACCAATAACCTTACAGCCTTTCTGTGCGAACAGCATCAAAAGATTTAGATCCATTTAACCAAAGAGGAGATTAAAAAGTGCTTTTTCATTTTCGAAAAGTAATTTATCTGAATTAAATAGATCACAACCTAATCTGCCCCATCCTCTTTACAGCCATTTATGGAGCGCATTTATGAGGTTCCCTCTTTTCTAGCCAATGGACATCATGGTCCAAAAATAACATGGCTTGTAAAAAATTACGACTGCTTGCGTGGAAGGATCTGTGGTCAAATAAATTCAGCTACAATATTTAGAGAGTAGACATATTGTCTCTCTGTGTTATTTATTATAAAATAGATTTCAATGGTCCATCTCATTTTGCCAAAGTTATAAATAAATCTACTAAAAACATTCACTATCCAGACAAACTGACAGTTGTTCTTCTCAGGTTTTGACATACTGGTCTCTAAAACATTTGTTGAAACTCAAATATTGTTTGTCAAGTGTTCAATAAAAGTAGTAGTTTGTATGCATGTAAACTTTTGTTAGTTTGCACGAATAAAGACATACAGCTGACGGGAGTGTCAGTAGTTTTTCAGATATTATTTCAGCTGCTCTACTAGGCTTTCTTAGACATGACTCGTGTCCACATTTCCGCTGTTAAAGGCAAATGTCTACTGAACAGGAAAGTATGCACACGTGAACACGAACACACACAAAGCAACATTCTTCAATCGTGTTATTCTAGGGAGACAGGATGCATGTTAACACTAAGCTGCCCTGCTCACTTCCCCCCGCAGAGCAGTGGAAGATAGCGCTGAGCCTTGGAGCTGATATGTTCAAGCCGACATGTCTTGTTGTGAGGTGTGAGGTAGAGACAATAGATAGGACTGGCGTGCTGGCAAGGGGCCATACATCTGTGTCTGAGCCTTCCAACCAACAACTTCTCTGTTTTTGCTCATCATGTTCGGGGACAAAAGAAAGGCAATGCCAGTATGCTGGTATCTTGTTTCAATCCACCACTTTGGTCCAGACTGAGAGATTGACAATTATTAGATGGATTACAATGACATTTGGTACGGTCATTCAAGGACCCTAAAGGAAAAATACTCTTGACCTTGGTGATCTCCTGACTTTTCCTCATGAGATTGACATTTGGGGTCTTTGATAAAATGTAAAATAGAGCAACTATTGGGTGGATTGCCATGAAATTCCCTACAGATATTCATGTACTCCTCAGGATGAATTGTATTTACTTTGGTGATTCTCTGAAGGTCCAATCTAAAGTTTAATTTGTCCAAAACTTTGGGATTAAACTTTTGGACTAAAACCAAAACTACATCCTGAAGGCATAACCATATCTGCTCTCCTGTATCGTCCTGTACTGCTGATTAGCAAATGTTTGTATTGTCATTATAAGCATGTACACCAGTCATCCACAACATTAAAACTACAGAAGGCTGAAGTGAATAACATCAATCATGTTACAATGCAACGCTCTGCTGGGTCCTGACATTCATGTGGATGTTACCTTGATATGCAGCTATCACCTACCTAAACATCATGGCAGACCAAACACCCCCTAAAGAGCTCCTATGTCCACAGCTCTATGAGTTGCTTTGGCAGCACAAGGTGGACCTATATAATATTAGGCAGGTGGTTTTAATGTTGCAGCAGATCAGAGTACTAGCACACTAATGTTATAATTTCTCAAAGCACCACTTGTACAATGTGCAACCTCACAGAGCTGCAAACACGGCAGTAAACTTTTACTCTGTCTCTCTTTGCCAGGTTCTGTTTTTTTCACACCATCTTTGCCATTCCTGACATTTTTTTCTTTATACTCATCTTGTTCTAAGATTGGGTGCATAGCTTGTGCCTGCTTGTGGTGTTTTTGTCAAAGAGGGAGCAGGTATCTGTATGCAGAGAGGGAGCATCAGAGGGAAGCTGTTCAAATTAGAAATACTGAGGAGATACTGGATCTCCCTGATGTTTGACACTCTAATCAGTCATTAGACCTGAGTAGTGGTTGTCATTTGATTACCTGCAGTTAGGAAACACAAATTACAAATGGGCCCACATGTATAGATTGGTAACCTACTATAGCAGGTGCACACTCTGTTTTAGACACTTCCAACCAAGACTTAACACACACACACACACACATCTTTAATCCATCTGCTGTTTTACCACTGCATCTTCGACAAGTGCTGCGTAAAACATCCTCCTGTGGTTAACTAGTGTTTGTGAGTGTTCGTGGATCATGTGTGTTTAAGTGAACCAGGCCAAGATTACCACCGAATGTTAAGTTACTGTGCAGGCAATATATTACCAATACATTAGCAGAACAGCACCAGTGTACCTCATCAATAATGGAGGCGACGGGCTACTTGAGATGGCTCCCCACTCATCTCCTCTCCACTCCTCATTGCACACCTTCAGCCTCTCCGTCATAGACATGCTTACTAATAGCAACAACAGCTCATAACCACTGGACAGAGCTCTGACCGCTACTTACAATTCACAAAAACAGGATGGGACTCTGATGTACTTTAAAATCAGGGAGTTTTACAGCTCATTGTTAATATTTGTAGTAGAAAAATCTATGTTAAGTTTGCCACCTTTATCTCATCATGAATTTTCTTTCGCCACTGAACTGAACCCAGCTGGTAAAACATTGTGGTGTTTCAGATGATCACCTTCAGAGCCTCATTTGTAGATGCTGCTCCTCCTGGGAAGATTTTCTCAATCTTTATCATGGGCTGGACCCTGGATTCCATACCTCCAGAGATACTAATACCTGTAAACACACAGAGAATTAAAAAAAGAATAAACTAATGCATTGCTTGACAGAACCAGACTCCTGTTTACGAACAACTTTCACACTGTATATCATCCCTTTAGTCTTGTTTAGCGTAATCATTTAAGCATTTAACTCTTTCAAATGCCTTTTGGTTTGTGGTGCCCTGACCTCTACTGGTGGTGTATTGGACAGTCATTTAGCAGCTTGCTGTCCACCCACAAGCATATTTAACAAACAATTTTAGTGAGAAAATCTTGAAATACATTCTTAAATCAAAAAGCTAAATATGTGTGTGTTTGTGTATTGTTTTTACCTAGTGACTGCTTGGCTTTGGAGATGGTCAAAGTAGTGATTTCATACTCCTCAGGTGGTAGAGTTGCTCTTCTTTTCACTCCATGACCATTTAGTGAATGTCCATTCACATGCTGACCGCTACCTCTGCTCGTGCTGTTCGGGCTCCTCTCTCTCTGGGGATCAAACACATCCGCCAGAGGAGTTCTGCTTCTCCGCTGCGAAGGAACGCGTACGCTGACCTCCGTGTAGCCCTCCTGCCTGCTCAGTCTGCCATCCATGCTGTCAGGACTTCCCTCCCGCCTCCCTCTCCCGTGGCCATTCCTCACGGGCGACCTCCCTCGTTCAGGAGCCACATCTCCTCGGTCAGACACGGACAACAAGGAGACATTGTCGTACCGCGACTCCCCATTCTCTCTCCTGTTTGGGGAGCGATGAGGTTGGCGCCCACGCTGGGTGGTGCTGTGTGGCGATTCGGGGAAGAGGAAGCTGTGAGTGGGCAAGGGGCTCGGGGAACGGGAGCGCAGAGTGGAGGAGGCATAGCTGTCCACAGGTACATCCAGCAAAGGGGTGAAGGCACGAGATGGCGACAGGTGGCCTGACTGGTGGCCAGACAAACGAAGTCTCTCCAACTCCTCGAACAGCTGGCGCTCCCGCAGCGTGTCATGGACCGGCTGGAGGTGGAATCCACCCCTGTAGTCTGGACAAATATAAACAGTAACAGTAAGATCGCTTTTAATACTGCTGGTGGTAGACAGTGAAAGTAGAAGTTTAATTCAGCTGAGAGCATAAACACAGTGATGTGATGAGTACTTCAACAGATGGAGGGATGGAGTTTTATTCTATGTGTTACCATTTTTCAAAACCTGCACCCAGGAACTGCATTACCCACAATACAACTCAACCTCCAACGCTTATGGTCAAAGATTTGGGTTTGCTAAACTAGCAGGACTCAATATAACCTCAAGCTGACATAAGAAGTGGGATACAGAAAAGTGACCCTCGATGGCGTCTGTCGGCTTCCTTCTGCTTTTATAATGTTGACCTTTTGACCCCTGACCTGTGACCTTAGAAAGTGAGATGGCGACAGTCAAAGTGAGACAGTACTGATTGTGTCCCAATGGCTCTTGAATGAGGTAAACGCTCAAAGCATCCTTGTATTGTTGAAGTGTCACACCTGCCAGTGCAGCACGTCTCAGTCCTTTCTGTGGATCACAGAGATGTAACACAAGCCTCTGCTTCAGCGCAGGCACAGGAAACCTGAGCTATATACTGCATGCTGCTGCTGCTGTGTGTGTGTGCGAGTGTTTTATATGAGGTTGGGAGATGTGTGAATGGTCTGCCAGCGACAGGATATGGACTGTGCATGCAGGTGTTTCAGTTTGATGACATATATATATGAGATGAGGCAGGAAAGTTGTAACGTGAGGGTGGAAAAGTAGAGACAAAAGGTGAGAGGTTTAAGCCCCAATGTATCTCATATTCCTGTGAAATAAGAGGAAAGCCATTAACCAGACAGATAGAGAGAGTTAGAAGAAAGAGTTGAGGTCAGGAAAGAGAGAAAAGGTGAGAGGAAGCCCTTGTACCTGGGATTGGGGTGATGAGGTGACGGCGAGGAGTTCCACTACGAGGGGAGCGAAGAGCTGGAGATCGCACTGAAAAGAAATAATCAACTAAAGATATCACTGATTTTCCATAAATGATTTTTTACCTGTTTGCTTTCTATATTGCTTCCTCTGTTGTATCCTGCAATAAGACATTGTGTGTTTGGGAAAAAAGGTACATTCTTCTGCTTACGAGAGCGACTCTTGAGAACATCGTACGCCTCCAGCTCAAAAGGCATGACCATGCTGTCAAAGCGACCCAACTCGGTAGTTGGTATCAGCATTCTGCAGAGGATATAAAGAGTGAGTCAGATGTATTCATATACCAACTCACACATTCAGTATATTTATGTATATATACTATACAGGTTGCACCTTATTTCTCTGAGAAGCAGCAGTTTCTCGGGCCTGTCCAAGATGGCCAGAAGTGGACGCACTAAATCCTCGATCACATTGTCCGACAAAAACTGGAGGAAAGATTTGATTTTTGCACAAATTAGAGGAGAAGAATAAAAAGAACAAGCCAGTGTGGTTGTCTAAATCGGCAGGTCTCCACTGATTTTAAACACGAAAGTCAGTTTACTCTTCAGAAGGAGCTCTGATCAGCTCATCTGAATATTTATGTATGTCTTCTGTAGATCTGGATATGAGGTTCAAAAGACTAGAATCTTCTCAGTTTGTGTCTTAGACTTTTAACAGTATGATGTTTGAGAAAATACACTGTCCAGGTGTGTAATAGGAAATGTAGGATCCTTTTTTTTTTTTTTTTTAGCTTGGCACACACTTTAGACTAAACGTCACAATGTGTTCCAGACAACAGTGCATTTCCACGATTGGGACTTGGACTGTCTTCTGATATGTTACATGTACATTAAATATTCACCTATCCAGGAACACCCCCACACTCTGCTGTTTTCAGTCGCTGGTGTTTAATTACTGTATTAACAGGTAAGTCACACTGTGCTCTAAGTAGACCTGAGAAGCAAAAGGCTGGCCAAGAAGCTCATTGAAAGGTGTGCTGAGAAAGACAAAAAGGATCCAATGATGGCTGTTATTTGATCCTAATCATAAATGACAGGCCAAATCCATCTTTTGTCACAGCTGCTACCAGACACATCTATCACTAAAGGACACTGAGAAACACAGGGAGCAATACCACACACTTAAGTCTGCAGGGAGTCCAGCTGACGTTCATTCGCTGAGAAACAAAGCACACAGAGGAGAGCGTCTCTGAGGTGTTAGAGATATTAATTTCACATCATGAACTCACCCGCCGACAGTGTCTCATCACAGCAGCCACCTCGTCCTGGCCAAGCAGCTTCTTTGCCATGTCCTCCACGTGCTGCAGGGTCTCGAGTCGGGGCAGTGGGCTGCCGGCACGGGACTCCCTCGGGGAGGTCAGCAGCTGGAACGGACGACCCCGGTCCTTATCTAAGGAATTAAGGTGATGAATGATGTAATATGGGAACAGAAGAATCTACAGATGGCATGAAACTTGTTGCCGGTGGCATGAAGTATTTGCTGCAAAGGTTATTTTTGAAGCATGTGCCAATGACAGGACCATTGCAAATGAAAACTTTAACTTCAGTTGCAAAATCTATGCAGGAAATCTGGTGCAAAATATGCTTTCTTCTTTCAACACAACTGAGGATTTTTCAAAATTATCATCAGGAAGAACTCATTACAAATAAATCACATTTTACTGAAGATCTAGCTCTAAAATCGAAATATAACAAAGAAAAAAAACATGAAATGGACTAGTAAATCCTATGATTTAAGCAGAGATCTTTAACTTTTGGTTAAATTCTTCTTCTGATATGATTCTACATCGTTGCTGTTGTTCACTATATTTGTAATTTTGGGTTCTAACACACAGCAATAGACCATCTTGTCATGTCTCGTACCAGGTGTTAGGTTTTATTTAGTTTTTTGTCTTGTATTTGTGTCGTCTCGTGGCTTTTATTTTGAAACCTCTTTGCCCTCGTGTTTCAGGACGCTTGCCCTCTCCCCGGTGTTTCCTGTGTCTGATTGTCTACCCAGCCCTGATTGTCTCCACCTGTTCCTCATTACCTTGTGTGTGTGTATATATAGTCTGCGTCTCCCTTTGTCCTGTGCCAGTTCGTCTTGTTATTGAGTCAAGCTTCACGTTCTAGCCCTCTTCATGTCCCTTGTGGAAACTACCTTCAGGTTTTGTATTTTGTTTGCTACTTTGTATTCAGCCTCTTTCCTAATCAAGTGTTTGAGTTGTTACTTTGTTTAGAAAGATTAAGTTTTTCCTCATTGAGTGATTTTTAGTTTGTATTTCCTCAATTGAGTGAATTTTTGGTTCTTTATTCTCCTTGTTAGAGTGACGCTTTGAGTTTAGGTTTTTTATTGTTGAATGATATTTCTGTTGATACTTTTGTAAATCAGTTTGAGAACGTTTTTGGAGTCGTGGATTTGGGTTCGCTTTTTTGTGGTCTTGTCACATCTTAGACCATCTCTCATACATTACAGTTTCTGCTGCTGCACTCTTGCTTGTTTTGAAAAGAAACTAAATGAATTCACGACATTAAAAAATCATGCAATACCGTATGTGCCAAAATCTTTCTAGCAGAGCTGTGCAAAGCTGAATCCTCCCACATCTATGGCTGATATTTAGACCATTTCGTTCTGTTGCACCACTGATTGTCCATGACTGAGGCAAACTCATGAACCTCCAGTAATGAGCGTGAGATTCTCCAGTGAGACAAAATGCTAATTCACCCCTAACCTGAGGCTACATTTTTGCTTTGTTGGATGCAGAAAATGAAATGAACAAAACCGTCTTGTGACCGCGCTCTCACCTTTGTCAGCATGGCGAGACGGTGACTTCGAGCGACTCTTCTCTTTACGGTCTTTTTTGAATAACAAGTTGACAAAGGTTTTGGAGCGCTGCAGGCTGGTTTTACCCTCTGTGGGGCTCTTCTTACTCTGTTGCTTCTTCTTCTGTCTGTCCTCTACAGGTGGAAAAACAAAACAAGAGAAAAAAATGTCTCTCTAAAGAAACAGAGTATGTGGTCAATGAAGGTGCATTTTTCCAACCAGGTGTTGTGAAATATGACAGATTTTAACAGCCTGCACAGATCTTCACCTGTTAAATTATGTAAATGAATACAAATAAGTAATTAACTTTTAAAAAAAAAAAAACCTCATGTCACCTCTGCTGCAGTTATCTGTGCATGGTGTTGAAAACATGATTCATTAGCCTTTGTGCTGCTCCGTGCTTAACTGTTAGCCAATAACACTTGGGTGATACACGCTCTGCGCTATGAGCACAGACTGTTCATTTCTCTTCCAGTCAGCTCCTCTGTTCTCTGCCGTAAATCTGCCACTGTGGAAAGTAACACAGTAGTACTGATGAATTGCAGCCACAGCAACCTGAACACACCCCCATCTATTGAGAGCACTACAGTGAAGTGCCTCCGCTTACATAACAAATGTCCAATCAGCCCCGGGCATTGCCCCGAGCCCCAGCCAGGTATGAGTGAGCTGGATAAATTGAAAAGGAAAGGCTAATAACTCAACAGCCCCGCCAAGACTTGGATGGATATTTCTCCATATGCTTGTTCTTATTCATTTCTCTCAGAGGTACAACAAGTGAGAGTAAAGGGCAGTGATTAATCATGAGTCTGCGTCAACTTTTTGCTTACGGATAAATTCTTTCTGGAGCTTAAATCCACCGTGTGGAAGCTGGAGGTTCTTGTTCACCTCCTGGAGTGACGGAGGGATGAGAGTGTAGCCTAAACGGATCTTTAAGGCCAGTTTAGGGAGCAGAGGTGCGGCCCCAGAGAGGACAATGTTACTCCATTAATTTCCAGGCTGAAATATCTTTAAAACCACTGTGGTAGAAATTACTGAGATGTATTTCTGTATTGTTAAGTCATCATTGTAACCTTGTAGGAAGATTCAGACTGTCCAGTGGGGAAGATGGTTGTCTCACTGTAAACTGCTCCAACTGGAATTTGTTATTCTGAGAGAAAAGACAAATATGACCTTGTTCTCATTGCTACAACAAGTACATAATGTTTCTGGTGTGGAGTCTTGTTCTTGGGCCCAGACTAAATACATTCAGGTAAAGAAATTGACCAGACGGTATTTCTGTATTCATCAAACAAGATGGATTGTGATGAAATTTTGCGCAGTCACTGTTGCTGTGATCTTCTTCAGTGATCCTCTCACTCTTCATCTATCATTTACCATCAGCCTCATCTGTGCTTTCTGTTCGGTGCTACTTCGCGCTGATGAAAACATTGGTCATGTTAAAGTGCGCCTGAGCTGAAGAAATTTTGCCATTCTTGTTCCCAACCTTAAATATGACATAAAATTTCCCAAGTGACCTTAAATTGACCTTTCTGTTTATATTATCTTCACTGTAATACCCTAATGAATGTAAAGTATCTGAAAACTTTACAGCTCACGTTTTAGGTCATATTTTGGCTAATAACTGCTCAGATTCGTTAATAGGACGACTGCAGGTGTTACAATCCCTGTAGATCAGCATTACTTTTGACTGAGGATGCTGAGACGATGGGTGGAAAGTTGATTGCCATAGGATGCTGTTTGGAGCACATTTTCAGTTGTGTTCCTCATTGTAGTTGAGTGTTTCAGCCTCTTACTCACAATACAGCCTCTGCTGTGGCAGGTGCACAAGAAACAACTTGAGAACTGTTAGATTTTCTTCACAGTAAGCATTAAAACCTGACAGAGCTGCTAGGTTGGCTGTGCTGTAGAATCTTAATCCTATTTCTACATAGACATTTTTTTGTTTTATTCTTTTTTTTCTTTTATTTTTTTGGCCTTTTTTTTTTTTGCAGAGGTTAGTTGAAGAGAGACAGGGAATGTAGGGGGAAAAGTGGAGACGGACATGCAGCAAATCATGCCATGGGTCTGACTCGATCCATTGCCACTGCATCGGGGACTTTAGCCTCTATACGTGGGCCACCTGCTTTACCAGTTGAGCTACTAGGCCCATAGGCATTTCTTTCTACATTTTTTTTTTTTGAAGGAGAAATGTGGAGTCTTCTTGACATTTGTAAAAAACAGTGTTCTCTGTTGGACAAACTAAATCTACAGAGCAATCTTGCATTCACAGTGGGCCTGCACAACTCACCTGAAGCAGTGATGTGGCTCTGGGAGCGTCTGATTGGCTTCCGTGGTCTGCTCAGGGCCATCAGCGCTGCCGTCTTAGGTGAGTGTTTCTCTACTTCCTGTTCCCCGGCTGACAGCGTCCTCACTCGCCCCTGTCCTCCTTCCTTTGCTCCTCCGGTCTCCCTTGGCCCTTCCCCTTTCCCACGTATGACCGTGTCCTTCAGTAGCATCGTTGCGCCTACAGTCCGGCTGGTTTCCGTGGTGACCAGCGGGTCAGGGTGTGACCCGTTCGGTGAAGGGCGGTCCCAGTAGTTTGGAGCTTGAGGGTCAGTCTGTATGGCAGAGTCAGCAGTTCGCTCAGCGCTGCTTGGACGTCGGGAGCGATCCTCTGTGGAGATGGCGACGTCTACCATCTCAGAACCAAAGATGGGAGGAAAAAGGACCTGGGAGAGACCACTGAGGGAGCTGAGAGGGGTGCTGGAGGACAATGAGGAGGCGGAGGAGTTGGAGTCTGAACCCTGTGAGGATGGTGCAGGGCCCCCATTGGCTACTGTAGAAATACAAATATGAGGACTGTTTAAAATATTTTTAGGAAAGTGCAATAGTTTATGAAGTTTTCCAGCTTCTCTATATGAGCTCAAACACACATACTGTACATGCAAGGTTGCACTGTAAATACATTTTGCACAGGAAGCTTAATTTCCCTATTTTACACAGCTTGATTTGTTTGGATAAAAACCCACCTGCCCTCATACCCCGATAATCCTGCTTCTGAGTGGCAGAACACGAACCAGGAGTTTTTCTGTTTCCTTTTTTTTCTTTTTTTGGTTTCTAATAAAACTACATAATGACTCAGATGTCAGGTCATGCTCTGTTCCAGACGACTGAGCTGCCTTTGAGTACACTGAATTAATCCCTGGCTGTGTTCTGAAGTACACATATCAAACAGAAAAACAAGGTTTAAGTCTTGTTACGAAATTGAATGACAGGGTTTTAGTAGCAAACAGAAAGGAAAATTAAAAATCACCAGATCCTTATTCTGTTTTATAATATTTTGTTTATTTAACTCTTGTCACACTGCTGTTCATTTCAATAGCTCTTAAAAACTCATTTTAAACATTGTCTGGGTCTTGCAAAACCAACACATTTTTGGAATAATTAACATACATTTGTCGAGCCAGCCATACTCTGCCACCATCTCCTTGTATGCGGGGTATCTTCCAGCCTCCTGTTAAAGTGAGAGAAAAGAACATGAAACAGCTAACATAAGTGTACTGAATGCTCAAAAAGTAAAATCTCTTATGTTTCCGTCATCACTAGCTGGGTAACTCAAGCTTTAAGACATTTTTTCTCCTTTATATTTTAAATACTGTAGGGTTTAGCTACTTGTGAGCCACAGACATTCACACTGTTGTCATCATTAGTTACAACCAGCTATGTGAGGCTCTGCTTGATAAATGGAAACATGCACATTTGTACAAAACACAAAATAGAGTCGAGGCTGAATGGAATATTTTTAGATAGTGTTGATGTGATGATGGTGCTAGATGAAAAGTTATGGATTATTAGTGTAACTCATCCTAAAGGGAACATAAATGTCTGTATAATATTGAATGCCAGTCCGATCACTAATCGTTGATATATGTCATGCAAAACAACTCGTGGTATACTCGTAGAACAAGAGGAAAGGGCAGAAAATCATGAAAGTCTTTAGGGCTCATCCTCTAGGCACCATGAAGGCACAAAATTAATGGAGATCCCTGCAATGAGCACTGCAATGTTTAAGTCAGGAACAAGTCAGACTAAGGTGGTGGACTCTCCAATAAACTGACATGCAATTATTTTTCTGTGTCAGAGAAACTCCCCCTACAGTCCAAAACCACTAAAAAGAGTTGTGATGGTTTACAAGGTTTGTAAAACGTTACTCTAGGCAATGTTTTTTCAAAGGAAGGAGCCATGTTCCATCAAGATTAGTGTACAATAGCCTCTCAAGTCTACTTTAAGGGATTGTCTCATCAATGCACAGCTTAAGGTCAAAGAGAAGTCACTCAAGGTTTAGTTCCACGAAAGCCTTAGATAGCCCAGTGTGAGGAAGTTTAATAACTAAAATTAATCCTTGATCCCCTATGTGTGTCTCTGATCCATAAATGGGTCTAATACAGGACAGAAGGAAGGCATAAAATTAGGCTTTCTGTTGATTATAACCTGATCCCAGACTGCCTTTGAATAATGAACGTCGTCCCTGGCTGTTTTTCACACGTGGAACCTGAGATCAGAGGAGTAAAATGAGCATGCAGCAATGTCAGGGAGCTAAGAGAGCGCACACACGCACACTCAGACACACTGCGCAACACACATACGGCCATTCATACACACATGCACACAACTCCTTTATCTAGAAATGACACAGGTTAAGTGGCGCGGCCTTGCACACATGCATGCATACAAAGACACACATAAGGAATTCAAGGGCTGTAAGCCAGCTGTCTGCTCTGCTGCAGGCTCAGTGAGAGGAGTTGGTGTTGTCTAACACGCTAACATTTATTATTGTGTCAGCACTCAAAGCTTCAATCAATTGTTGCGTTTAAACCTGAGGAAATGATTAACACTACACCGTGGACGCACAGGGGACAAAAGGAAGGCGTTTCTGAAATCAAACTTTTATGTGTAGTGACTGATTTTCTGGAGGGCAACAAACTGTAAAAACTACACCAGCATACTGTATTATCACATTATAGTTAGCTAACATGTTAGCAAATTGTTACTCATTTATATATCCAACATTTGAAGGAGTGTTTCTGTCCATAGGATGGATAGAATACCTATGTTTACTCTCCTTTTAGCTCTTTTTTGTTCTCCTCCAACCGCTGGGGGAAATGTAAGATTCTTTATCTGCCAGTTCCAGTCATTACATCTGTATGTGTGTGCTGTTTGATGCTGGGGAGCTTGTGTACAGACAGTTCAGCAGAACTTTGGCCAAAAACACAGATGATAAGAGTGGCTGGAGTGAACCAAAACACTGAAACTGCAGGTCACAAAGTGAAAACAAGGTCAAAACGCCCCGCAGAGATAGCGCCGACATCTGACACCTGATTAAAACTGTTGATTCATGCAGCTTTACAATCAGCCTCCAGTTTATCTGTTAAAGTGTCCCTTACCCTGATGGTCAACATGACATGAGTGTGGCTCTTCAGGACCTCAACTGCGTTGCTGTGGGTGATGTCATCAAAGCTCACCCCGTTGGCTGCCAGGATTTGATCGCCCATTTTGATGCCATGCTGCTCTGCAAGCCCGCCTGGGTCCAACCTGAAGAGAAGATGCAGAAAGACACACAAACACAGGAGACACAGATATGTACCAAATGTTAGGAATTCAAGACAAGTATGAATGAGCAAGCGCTACCCTGCATTTCATTTTGATATGAGTTATTTAGATGTATATTTTATATTTATGGTTAAATGAATTTGTGTTTGTCTCGTTCATTATTAGTTGTCTGTTGTGTTTCATGTTGTAGCACAAGCAGCCCACTTAATCATTTAATTGAAGCTCAGTTGCTTTGATCTGATACATAAAATTGCAAATGAGATTATGCTGTGATATTTAATTATTGTGATACCTCTACTTCTTTCTAGTTCAGGGACACTTCAGCATCACCCTGCTGTCCAAATGAGTTTACAAGAATTTAATCATTTTGTGCGTTATGCTTTTTTTTGTTCATACTTAGAGACATAAATTCCCAGTCCGAACTCTTTGCCTCCTCTGATGTTGAAGCCCAAACAGTAGTCATCTGACGTGGTGAAGAGATGAACAATTCTGCGTAGAGCGCTGTCTGAACTGGACTCCGACGGTGTACGACCATTTTCCTCCACCACCATCCGCCGGTGAATCAGATCCACCCTACACACACAAACACACACACATATAAGCGTAAAAGCACATACATAGATGAAAGCATTCACATACACTGTCTTTCCCTCCTTCACCGCTGACCACAGGCCTGTCAGTATTGCTTAATCAAATAGCCATAAAGGTCACAGCAGTAATCCATCCACTGCTGCCACATGAAACCAAGATACAGTATATCCCAAAAGAAAGATAACCAGTGTGGGCTACAGTCAAGTGACAAGATTACACAAAACAAGAGCCACGCAAAGGTCAGTGGTAGTAGTGACAAGGTTGTAGTCCTTACTTGACATAATAATGTATCCAGCAAAGAGTATTTAGTCATACTATTCAGTCAGTGTTGGGTTATGTTAAAATTGTTAAAATAACCATAGAGGCTAAATAGTGAAGTGTACATGTAGGATATGATATTTTCCTCACCATGTGGTCTTCTCCTTGGAGTAGCGGATGCCGGGGATCTTGCCCACCCGCCTCACCACCATCCTCAGCCTGTTGTTTCCTGTCAGGACCTTCACAGCGCTGCTCATGGTGATGCTCTCCAGGCTGACCCCGTTCACCTCCACCAGCTTATCGCCCACAGTCAGGCCAGCCTGCGCTGCAGACACAGGTGGAACTCAGCATGATAAACAAGAGCAAAATGTCACACGTAAACAGGGGACCACACACTCACATGTAAGCACACTGAAAAATAAGCTTGCCATCACCGCGACTAACCCACTGATGTAAAGTGATAAAGCACACACACACATTTCCTCCTAACCTGCAGAGCTGTCGTCCTCCACCTTGCTGACAAATATGCCGAGTCCGTGTTCAGAGCCCCCGCGGACGCTGAAACCCAGACGCCCATCTGGACTCTTATCTACTGTCACTGTGTGAATGTCTTCACTGTCATCCCCTCCTGCAAACACACAGAACACACTGACGTGCACTCGCCATAAATGTCTGCACAGTGTGGCAGCCAACTATCGACAAGGACTGTGACGCTAACAGGAAAATATGGCTTGAGGAACAACAGTGAGTCCTGCAACAGATGGTGGGGCCCCCATAGAGTCCTGATCTCATCATCATGGAGTCAGTCTGGGATCACATGAAGAGACACTGAGACAAACTAAATCTACAGAATAAGTGTCTCTCCAAGACACGTGGAAAAAACAGCCGAGTACCTAAAGAAGCCGTGAGCAATTAGTGCTGTTATTAAATGGGCACACTAATTGTATTGATTTTTTTCTTCTTTTTACTGAGCTTTGTGTGAAGTTGATGCATAATTACTTCTTGCAACACTATTTTAAAGGCATCCTCACTTTCCTTTTAGTGCCTTAAACTGTGTGGTATCTACTGTGGCTGCAGCTGATAGTTATTTATAGTGCTGTTTAATCCGTTGTGCATTTCCACAATTATTAAGTGAATTATTTCTAATCCAAAATGTCAGAAAACACTTACAATGTACATTATTAAGTGACCAGAGCCAGTAGTGACATCTTGTATTTGGTAGTTTGGTTTGATCGACAAAGAACAAACCCCCCAAATATTCAGTGAGCTATCACAGGTAACTTAGAACAGCAGCAAATTTTCACATTTTGTGAACTACAAGCGTTTTTAGTATTTTACCTTAAAGAAATGTAACAAGTATTTGGCTAATTAATTCTCTGCCACCTCTTGCATCGACAGTGTTTTGCATACAAACTGACTTGCTGTGAACTAGACCTGGACTAATGACCGACTGTCCTGAACGTGCCTCTGCTGCCAGTGCCACCGTGTGTGTTACTATGGTAACAGAAGACTATCATGGTGACCAGACCTCACCATCAACAGGAGCGTTGATGAGAATGACCCTGCCCATCGGCGAGGAGGACCTGCGTCTGTGGCGCTGCTGTTTCTTCAGCATGTAGCGTGTGGTGCTGTGGGAACCCCCGTTGTGGCCTCCGTTGTTGAAGTGGGGGTGCCCGCCTCCATTCGTCATGTCCCTCCAGGCAGGGGGCTGAAAGGAGTGAGCCATGGTATGTGCCTGGAAACTCTTCCCTCAGGCATCCAGGCAGGAGGATATCTGGGGTCGGCTGTCAGGATGGAGGCGTGCAGACTGCGGGTTTGAGGAAAAGCGGTGAAGGACAAGTACGGTGGAGAACTGGACTTTTTTTTGCACCTTCCAGTCCAAAGTGGATGATAAAATACTGGAGCTGGCCCCCACTGAAGCATCAACTGTACAAAGCTGCTGGTAACATCCCTGATCTCCCCTGAAATCAGTTTCCGACTGCAAATAAAGCTTAATAAAATGAAAAAATATATACAAAAACTCAACTAAACTGGAGTTAAACAGCTACAAAACCACACTACATTTACAAAAGATGGCAAAAAATAGTTCTCCATGGCTGGATTTCCAATTTTCTTATCCCAGGAGAGTATTTTTGTGAGCTAAAGAAGTTGATATCATCCACTAGTCTCCTTCGCAGCCATCCTCAAAGAGTCCATGGTGCCAGTTTTCTCCTGCTTCACCTGAGAGGCTGGACTTGTCTGCAGGGAAGTCAGCGGTGCATGGTGATTCCCCTTGGGTCATGTTTAATTAAATGGATATCTGCTGTGAGAAGAATATGCTCTGATGAGTAATGCATTCTCAGAAGTTGCAGGTAAGATAGAAACACGAGCTACTTTTGTCCCACTTATGACTAACAACCTGGGATCTTGAGCAGAATATACAATAGAGCAGAATATCTCTCTTTATCTGGTGTAAACAACAGCAACACTGTGCTGCTGTCATTGAACTCCAGTGGGTTCCTATTTAATCAGCACCATGGACAGCGACTAGGAGCTCTCACATAAACAAGAGGCCTAATTTAGACAGCAAATTATCTTCTATTCATCACCTCACTGACTAAACTTCTGGACTACTTGTTGACATAATTACAGTACTATAAATATCAGCAACATGTGCCACAGCAAGTACATCTAATTAGTCTAAACTTACTCCTAAACGGACACCTTGAGCTGTGAAATGTTGCTGTGAAACAACATGGTGACATTGTGTTTAGAATAAAGTGATCAGAGCAGCATTACCTTCACGCTGCGTCCTTGTTGTGCTGGATGAGCTCGGACAGGCGCGCACCGCTCCGCCTCACTGACGCATTAACGGACACCTCCGGAGTATTAGTGCCACCTCATTTGTTCTCCAGGTGACCATTATTGTCTTAAGAGCTGTAAGCCTTTTACATAAGCCCCCGCAGCTGTGCAGCCATTAGCGGCCGGACAAGTGATGATTAAGTGCACTAATTGCACAAACATTCAAAGTAAAACTCACTCGACTCTATCGCAGCTTGTCCTCAGGTAACTTATTAACGTGTTAATGAAGTCCGTATTTTTCGGTAAAAGCTATAGAAAAGTGAGGAGTGGATGGAAAAAACTGAGCTGTGGATCTTCCTGCTTGTGGAGCCTGAATTCACCACAGCAGTGAGGTGGGTAAACAACCCCACCCTGCGGCCGGCGTGGACACATCACCACATCTAGGCAGGTCTCTTCTATTAATAACATACTAATATACTAATATGTAGCAGTGGCAGTAGCTTTTATTTATTTATTTATTTATTTATTTATTTATTTATAATTTGGAGAAAGAGGCGATTTGAGACACTGAAAAGGAAAAAGAACAGTAGGGTTTGTTTTTTTTATGTGGAAGAGCTATTATTATTATTATTATTATTACTATTATTTTGTTATTGTTATTATTATTATTATTTTGTTATTGTTATTATTACTATTATTTTGTTATTAGCAGTAGTAGTAGTAGTTGTAGTTGTATTATTTCTTGAGTAAATCATTTACTATGTTTTGCATTCTTCCAAAAATTGTTTTTAAAAAAACTATATGGATTTTAATTTTTTTTTTTTTTTAAATTATCATATTTAAATATGATTTTTGTAGGAGCTTTGCGACATGTTTTTTTTTTTTTTTTGTATCTTGGTTTGGTTGATTAATAGAAATATTGTTAAATAGGATTAGGGCAGCAACTGACATGAGTTTCAATGCTAATTGGTCTGTTGATTATTTTCCTAATTGATCGATTATTTGTTTGCTCTATAAAATGTCAGAAAATTGTAAATAAAATAAAATAAAATAAAATGAAATAAAATAAAAATGGCAATCAGGGTTTCCCAAAGCCCAGGATGACACCCTTAAATGCCTTGTTTTGTCCACAATTCAGTTTGCTGTTGAAGACTAAAGAAACCAGAAAATATTCACATTGTATTATATTTTCGTCTTATTTTTATATTTTCTTATTATATTATATTTTCTTATTTAATTCAATTAATCATTGTCAAAATAGTGGGCAGTATACTTAATAGTCCACAACCAATCAGTTAATTGATTATCTGTTGCAGCTTTATAAAGGGTCTACTCCTAAATGACTGGCAAATTAATTATTATTATTATTTTTGACTTTTTTTTTTATTGGGGGTGGGAGGCAGATTCACCATAGTTATGAAGACAAGAACAACAAGAAAAATGAACACAATGTAAGAAAATTATTTAAAAATGGGTAAATAAATACACAAAATGTCATACAGAGTTCAGTTAATGGCAGCTGAGTTTTATTCTGTTACCTTTTTACATGAGTGATACATTTTGCATTCACATCGTTTTAAATACATACAATAGAAATTCTTGATCTGGGAAGTCTGCAGTCAAAGCAGCGAATTATTCGTCTAAGTCTTTATGCAAACTTCAGAAGTGGTTGGCAACTTTTTCAGATTCTTAGGAGTAAATAAAAACCCACGAGTCTCTCAGCTGACCAATCGTGAGTTGTGTGTGTCGCACGCCCAGAGGTTTCCAGCTACTCATGTCCTCCATGACGACACCGCCCCCCGGTGCTTCTCTGCACGGTGCTGCATTCAGGGGCATGCTCAGAAACTCTGTTTTCTGAAATTCGATTTTTATGTGACTGATTTGACCGTGTTTCCTCGATTTAAATATATATATGTAGGAAATCACAACAAGTAATGAACATTGCTGTTCGTTTGTTGGAGAAATAACACGAAACGACGTACATTTAGGACAACAGTTAATATATAACTGTGGATGTTACTTACTTTTCACGTTTTTCTTTAGTTACACATTATTAAATCAATCAGTTAAATCTTTGCTAGGCATGGGATCTCTGTTTTGCATTTCAGAGGCGTTAGATATGAGTTAGATTATTCATAATTTACCATTTACATTAGTTATCTACCAGTCAAATGCTATGATGGTGTATTTTACTATGCTTCCAGGGGTTCGTGAAGGCAGTACAGGTCCACCCGGTGGTGCTGTGATATTGAGAGGTCATACATTTTCAAATAACAGGAGAAATCAGAACAGGTACGTTTTACTGCTAACTGCATTAAGTTATTAAATTAATTAAAGTCACAACCAGACTCATTTAACATTTGCTTCGTCTCCATAAGTGTCCTTGCAGCGCTAACTGAAGTGCTAGCATAGTTGTTAGCATATAAACTAGCTGGCTAGCTGACCGGCTAACGTTAGTTCACCAAGTTGTTTGTTTTGGTGACACGAAAAGTCGGTTTATTAACCTGTCTGTCTTAACATTTGGTTTTGCATAACCTTCATTTTGTTTTATTGTCCTTTGTGACTATTCTCGTACTGTAGTGAGTTTCAGTGGTACTATCGGCTACCTCGCTAGCTTGTTGGCTAGATTGGTTAGCATGTTGCTGACAGAACACCGGCAGCGTGTCGTGACTTCCCCAGTCCCATCTGTCACTGTGTGTGTCACGCTATTGCTCTGATCAGCTAACTTGCAATGTGACACATGTTTATTTGCCTATTTCGCAAGTCACACGTTGTGACTGTCATGTCCGTTTCATGGCAGCAAAGCAGCAGTCACATCATGTTTATGTATCTGTGTTTAGCCATTTACCCAGCGGTTAACCTTGAATCAGCGGTATCAGTTGTTATCTTGCGCCTGTATGTCCTGTACGTATTAGCTTTATCTAATTGCAACCTGCAGATTATTGCAGTGGCGGTTATGACCTTGTTATGGCAAAGAAAAGCCAAGGTCTGTACATGGAGGTGCTTTTATTTATTTATGGCCTTGTTATGGCCTGTGTATTGGATGGGCTGTGCCGGTAAACACTGGGAACGCTGCAGAAATATGCACATACATTCTTGAAATAGTTTACTTTCTGCTGTGCACTAGTACATAGCTAAAGAGCTGACACTCCTAGCTGATATTTGAACAGGCAAAGAAAAGTAATGTACAAGTATTTTGATAATCAGTGAGTGTTATATCAAGTGAAAAATCCACATTTTTCCTTGCTCAAGCTGATCAAATGTGAGATTTGCTTGTGACAATAAACTGTTTATTGTTGGATTTTAAACCCTCCAGAAGAAGTCACTGTGGACACAGAGATTTACAGAAGCATTCGTCGCTTACTGAGGAGAATAACTGACAGAACAATCCATTGTGGAAAACATCACTAGTTTAATCCTCAGTAGTAGTTTATTTAACTTGTAAAACACTAATGATTGAGATCCATTTCTTTTATCTTGTACGCACAGCCGTAGCTGACACAAAGAGTTTTGTTAAACCAGCCCCAACCTGCTGTCAAAGAACCCACAAACACTGTCATCATTTATCAATCCGACAGCAGGAAGAACAAATAGAACATCTTATCTTGTATAAACTCTGTCATTTATATTTGAGAAAGCACTGAGAGGGTAAGTAAATATAGTCAAGTAGTCTACTTTGGGTTAGTTTCTCAAAGATGATTGTGTGTAGGTCTGTGTGAGGGGGGAGGTGTCCTCGCCTCAGTGTAGCTTTGCACTGCAGCAGAGCTTTTATTGGAGCAGAGATCAGGGCTTAACTGTGACGCCAAGGTTTTTAATCAGAATAATTTCACCTGTACTGCCGGGAGTCTGACCTTTATACTTGCATACGTTCATAGCCCAGGGTGCTGAAAACATTGCTCTCTGTCTGGTGATACCTGCAGTCTGGTATTCCTAAACTAGTATGATTCAAATAATATATTTGACATTTTTAGACTGTGTTTTGATTTTCTTTTGTATATAATTTTTTTTTGTTAAATTGCTTATAATCATGTAAGCTGTATTTCTTAAAGTAAAGTTTATTAACAGATTTTCTATGCCAAAATTCTGTTTATCTTTACAGTGTTAGTATGTAAAAATGACTGACAATGCCCAACCTGTCAAAGTATACTACTTAACTCTACATGTATGCTTGTTAATCCATCTGAGGTGACATTTAATTGACCCTGATGAATTGTTTCTCTGAAGTACTCCCAATGTTGCACACTTGTATCTGCATACAAATCCAGTCGAGATGTGTCTCAGTGTGCGATTACTAATTACAATTTTTGCTTCTGACCCAAGAAAGCCAAGATGTCTGGAGAACTGTCCCTTAACATAAACATCAAGGAGCCAAGATGGGACCAAGGCACATTCATGGGGCGCGCCAAGCACTTCTTCATGGTCACAGATCCCAGGAACGTCCTGCTGTCCTCTGAGACTCTGGAGGAGGCCCGAGTGATCATGGAGGACTACAGGTAGATGATCAAGATACTAGATTATGACAAATGATATGCAAATGTAGCATGAAGGGAAATCACCATTGCTGTGACAGAGTGATGATGTTAATGCAGCAACAATAAATCACATGTAGTGTATATAAATTGGTTAACATGTAAGTAAGAAAGCATCTCTTTTTTTCAAAATGCTCTTTTTTCTTTTAATCAAGATACCACATCCCTCTATTGTTGTGACTTTTTTAGAGCTGGAGTTGTGAAGCCTGGCCTGACGGAGGATGAGCTCTGGAGAGCAAAGTACGTCTACGACTCTGCCTTCCACCCCGACACTGGGGAGAAGATGTTTGTGATTGGTCGGATGTCTGCTCAGGTGCCAATGAACATGTCCATCACAGGCTGCATGCTCACCTTCTACAGGTACAGCTTCAATACACTGCATTCTAAGCAACATACTGAAAACCACTAAATTAAAATAAAGAAATACGAATGTGTAATCAGACAATATGATGAATGAATTTGATGCAGCTTCTGTGACTGTAAGGTCAGCTTTAGTACAGAATACAGAAATGAATAAAAATAGAAATTTTAATCCATGCAGGGTGAAAATCCTCTTAAAGAATAAAAAAAAATGTCAGTCTCGCTACTGAATACTGATAACTCACTGGGCTGTGATCGTTTCACAAGTCATTTGATAATTGTGCTTTAACAACAAATTGATAAGCAACAAAAAATAAGCTAATTCCATTTTACATTTGTTTTCTAATTTTTGTAATTATTTTAGACATCTATTTAAGGACAAACTAACCGATCACAGATTTTACAGGAAACAGAATTATTGTGTTTTAAAATGTATTGATTTATTTCAGTTTTTTTTTGCGTTACATATTTTGTCTGTAGTTATTAATTATTGAATGACACTTTCATTTATTTAAGATTCAACACCTTAGACCTCCATTCTTTGCATCATTATGGTTTTACTGCTGAGGACATATTTGACTAGTGACTGCAGAGTGCACAGCTGTCTACTACAGTATTGTTTTTGCCACTTGAGGGCACCAAAGATTGAAAACTCAAATTTCTCCCACAGTAGCTTTAAAATAGTAAAAATTGGCAGAATTAACAAACATGGATAAATTAACTGTCAAATGATCTATCAGATGAGACAACAAAAGGAAGACTTTCAAGACCTTCACTCATACTGAGTAATTAAAACACCACATCAGACAGAAGTTTTTTTGCCAGAATAATTATTTTGGCAATTAAAAAGGCAAAGTATCCAAAGCAGGTATTCAGTACATTTCTTTGTAACATCATCAAGGGCTGAGTATATTCTGTGTCGTATGCTGTGCAGACTGTAAACCCTTCTGAAACAAACGTTTGGCCTTGGGTAATATAAATAAACTTGTCGCTTGACTTAATTTAACTTGTCAAGCATAACCCAAATTAGAAGACTCACACAGATGTCTTGATCTTTCTGTTGTCCAAGTGAACTGTAATCAAAGCTCAACTGCTGGATTGACTGATGATGTAAATAATTGGTAGCTGCAGGCAGCACTGGTGTGAAATAAGTAATGAGAGAAACTTACTCTTTAAAGTGTCACTAAGCTTATTTTTTTTTTACTGCTGTGTAAATGAAGCCAAAAAAAAGCACTGTGAAATCTCACTTCCTCATACACAATGTTGTTTTTCCCCTTGTGTTTGCAGGACTACTCCAGCAGTGGTGTTCTGGCAGTGGGTTAACCAGTCCTTCAACGCCGTCGTCAACTACACCAACCGCAGTGGAGACGCCCCCATGACCGTGAAGTAGGAAGGACTTCTCACTTCCCTTCCACTCTAGATCATTCCTGTCCTTCCTCTAAACTAGTGTCTGTAAGGAGGCTGTGGGAGCTGCTGTCTTCTCCCTAACAGCGGTATTACGTTCCACTGTTAAGCATGTTCAGCGTCATGTCACCATGAACTCATGCTGACACAGATTGTATGCTCCCGGTTGATGTCAGGTCAACATACATTTGCATACTCGTTTCATTTTTGCCACAATGTGCATCCTCCTGATGTTGCAGAAATGCATCTAATGCATGCATTTATGAAGAACAGGAGGTTTGCCGTGACATGTAAATGCATATTTACGGATTTAGCATGAAATCAAGGTTAACTGTTACGGCATCTTCCGTTGTTTTATCATTATTTATGAATTAAGATGGTCTTGTTATTTACCATTACATATTTGTATATTTGACTGGTGCAGCTCAGCTTTGAAATGCTTCCGTTAAGTTTGTCTAGAAGACTCTCAACTGCAGTCTTCATGCGCTGTCGCATAAGTGAGATATTTTTAAAGTGTGAAATTCTGAAAAAGGAAGTGAATGCTTTAAGTATGATGTGCATCTATCGTGTTTGTCTCCTTGCAGCCAGCTCGGTGCGGCCTACATTAGTGCTACTACTGGTGCCGTAGTCACTGCCCTGGGGCTCAAGTCCTTAGCTTCGGTAAGACATGCGGATGTGGCTCATGTGAATAAAAAGATAAAGAAAACAAATAACTTAGCTGCAGACACGCTGAACTGAGATTTGACACCAATCACCTGAATGTGTCTCTGATTCTCGTGCGTCTTTCCAGCGTCTCCCACCAATCGTCAGCCGGTTTGTCCCTTTTGCTGCTGTTGCCGCTGCCAACTGTATCAACATTCCCTTCATGAGACAGAGGTGGGAATACTAAAATATCGATCACTGACCTCTACCTTGTTCACTCAAGAGCTTGTATGTATTGTGGCAGCTGCTACAACTGCTTTACATGACTCTTGTTCTTCCTTCTGCCAGGGAATTGAAGTACGGTATCCCTGTGACAGATGAGAACGACAACAGGTTAGGAGAGTCTGCCAGTGCTGCCAAACAGGCCATCGTGCAGGTGGTGGTGTCCAGGATCGGCATGGCAGTGCCTGCGATGGGTAACGCCAACCTTGTTGTTTTATTAAGGCAGCTTTAATCATTATTTTAAAGCTATCATGTGTGACAGTGATAGTGTGAGAAGTGACAGCATAGTGACGAAGCTATGCAAGTTGAAGCTCATAATTTTGCTGTCCTGTCTGTACGTTTACTGTCTTCCCACTGGTATCACTGTTTTGTTTTTATCTTCAGTAAGCAGCATTTTTTAGTTAAAAGAAAAAAGCTCTAAAATCCCAGAATGTGACTGCATGCTCTCTAAGCTTGTGCCTTGTTAAAAGTGATTTGTAAATATTGCTAGGTAAGAACTCGTAAGATTGCCTTTGTAAGTGATTTAATTCAGACAAGAAACCCACACATTCAGATGCAGTGAGATTACTGGAAAGAAGTGCCTGAATGCGGTTTCATATTAAAAAAAAAAAAACTAATTCAGAGTGTTGAAGCGTGAAAGATTAAATTTCTCACCCTGAAATCCGCAACTTCTAACCTCCAAAGTGTCAAATTGTCTTTTTTGTATTGTTCACTCATGTAACAGGAGACCTCACCTGATCTGCTTTTATTTTTATTTTTTTCCCCAGCCATTCCCCCTGTAATAATGAATGCTCTGGAGAAAAGGGCTTTCATGAAGGTAAGCAGACTGCATTCATGAATGCCGTGCTGTTGTTTTTGCAGTCAGTGGATTTACTGAGCGTGCTGGTGTTTTGTGAAGCCGAAGAGTGACGCCACATTCCGCATGTTACGCATACATTGAATTCTTATGTCTTCTTTTATTTTTGCTTCCCTGTAGCGGTTTCCAATTCTAAACGCTCCTGTCCAGGTGGGGCTCGTCGGCCTGTGGTGAGTGATGTGCGCTTGTTATCTTTGAGAACATGTTTGAATAGAATTATATACATATTATGTACAGAACATCTCTTTATCTCTTGCTTTCAGCCTGGTGTTTGCAACTCCTCTTTGCTGCGCCCTGTTCCCTCAGAAAAGGTACCGACAGCAACTTTCACCTCACGTATCCACTGTGCAATCAAGTGTTATATAACGTGTGGTTTTTAATCATGGTCAACCATCTCTTTGCAGCTCTATGAGTGTGAGCGGGCTGGAACCAGATCTGCAGGAGAGGATACGACAGACCAGTCCTCACACCACCACCGTCTACTTCAACAAGGGCCTGTAGGAGCCGACAACTCATCTCCACTCATATGCACAAGACAAGCAGACACTCACACATACAACGCACACACTCACACATCTGTTGTACTCTGGGCACAAATGGGAGTACAAAACAAAATTTATTTATGCATATTTTGTTTTGTTTGTGGGTATTGCTACATTTTTTTTTTAAAAATTTGACTGCATGGAGGTGCTCCAAATCTAACAGTGGAAGGTTACTATTATATGAAAAAGAAGATTCATTGAAAGGAAAATGAAACACTTTGAGAAGGAAGATTGCTGACAGTTCTCTGTGTACATAGATGACACTCCTTAGGAAAGGAAAATTGACTTCTTTTTTTTATTTTTTGTTATTATCGTGTCGTGGTGTGTTTTGTCTTCCACCGCTCAAAGCTGCATATTGGGTGGCAGTTCATGAAGTTACTGATTTGTATTTGACTCACCAATATTTCGTTACATTCAGGTTTTACGTCCTGATAAATTACTTGTAATTCCAGTTTAAAACTAAGGCTCGTGCTTGTAAGTCGTGCGTGTAATTGCTTTTGAATGTAACTTATTTGCCTTGTGTCGCCGCTCTTTATAATTCTAGCTCAGTCATTGTCACATTATTCTTCAAAAGTGACATAGAAAAAAAACTTCACACTGAATATGGTAGATTAAATTGTTGCCCCCAATTCCTTTAATCCACTGTGTAGTTGCGCCAAAAAGAAAAGTAGCTCTAAATAGTGCGACCCTTGATGAATTTTCTTCTGTTTCGTTGTGTTTTTTGCCTCTTGTTAACCAGTGCTGCTTTTTACTCTCTTCCACTCTCCTTTAAGTGTACTTATGCCCCTTCGTATTGTCAGACCAGCTAATCAGGTGCTAGATAAATATATAGAGAAAAAATTAAACGGCAAAAGCTTACAAAGCACAGCCGTAAGTGCATGAGTGAGAGGGGTTTTTATCAACATGAATACGTACTGTGGCAGCCTGTTTTTCAAGAATTTATTTTTTTTAGTTGTTTTAGGCGATAGTGCTTGTTTGGTGGTGGTGTCTGGTGGAGAGGAATATGCTATGTTGTCTGTACATTTTATCTCTAAGATGAAGGAGGAAGAAGACGATTTTCCTTCCAAGTTTGACCGTTTTTATGTTTAAATGCAGTGCAGACGATGATATTTTGTCGTTATCGTGGTAAAACTTGAAACCTGAAAAATTGCAAGCTAAAAGAAATCTGAACTGATATCAAGGTAACACTGCCTATTTTCCGTTCTGGAAAGCTGGGAAATGCAGGGTTTTTATTCGAACTAGCTGCCTGCACAATTGCGCTAGAGCCATTGATGTCCTGTTGTACCAAATGAAAGTAGTAAATGTTGTGTGACAAAGTCATAATACTAACTGCCTATGTGTAGGTCAGGGGAGCAGGCAATTGTGTGCACAGTGTTTGGTGTTGCTTTGTTGAAGTGGACAGATTGGCTGCGTTTGAGCGTCTCTGATCAAAATCATTCACATTGATGACCAAGCTCTCCAAACACGCAACTGTCCAGTGTGGTTGTGATAGTGATGTTGGTGTAAGTTAAGAAATAGTTGAATTTATCACAGTCATCTGTCTGGATTATAAAAATAAGTATATTTTTCTTGGATATATTTCTATATACAGTATATATATATATGTATAGGATGTAAACTATATGAAGCACATATGCATGAGGGATTGAGAGATTTTAAATGACACGTACGCCTCTGTTAGTGAATCCACCAGATGGCCCCACATATGCACTGGAAAACAATGTCTGCTGCTCATATTGCAGGAGTACAGAGTGTAATTTATTGCAAATGAGTAAGTGCACCTCTTGCTTTAGGGCTAATAAGTCCTCAGATTAGGGGAGTGTTCCTCTCGTCGGACTTATCTCGAAACAGAGTCACAAATTTACCAACGACGATTCGATGTTTGTGTGAAGTGGTGTTTTTAACGTATGTTGCTCAAAACGCGTAACCCACAGTAGGATTGTATAGACCATGTTTATGTTCAAATTCATCTCCATCAAGTCACTAGAGTTTTTGTTGGGCAAGTCTGTTGCTGCACAATCATGCATTTAAAGCAAAACGATTGTGGATGTTAAGGGACTGTAGCAACTGCACAACTATTGCATTTTTTATAAATGAACTTCTGTACAAGCAGAAATACAAAATGATTGTGGTTATGTGTGATCCTAAAATGTTGCAGTTTCATTCAAGATTGCTTTTGGAAAATGTTGCCACCTGAAATTCACCAGAATGTGGATGTCCTGTTCCTTTTTAACATATCTTGTTTTAGAACGAAACACTTTTTTTTTCATCTGCTTGCTTACACTCCATTGTTACTCATATTTTTGAAGAAACGTTTAAAGAGCCCATATTATGCTCTTTGGATTTTTCTCTTTTCTTTAGTGTGCTGTTGCTTTTTTGTGCGCTGAAAAGGTCTGTAAACTTACACAACCGCCAAAGGAAGTTATTCTCTCACATAGGAAACACTGCTCCTTACCTGTCTGAAACACCTTGTTTGAAGTATAGTTGTTTCTCTGTTACTTATCTACATCATCATGTAACACATTGGCATAACGCCTGTGTAGCTGCTAGTTTAGGATGCTCTCAAACAATGTGCAGCCTGCCTATACTCAAATCTGAACGTAGCATCAACATAGTACCACGTTTCAGCCTTTAGTCGGGCCAGCTGACCAATCAGAGCAGACTGGACTTTTGGGAGGGAATCCTTAAAGAGATGGAAGCATAAACAGAGCATTTCAGACACATGGTGAGGAGAGGTGCTGCTGCAATATACAGTAGGAAAAAAAGTTTTTGAATGCTAAAATATGTAAACATACACTAGTAGACTCCTAAAATGAAAAAAAAAACCACTCCTGTAGGTTTGCATAATATGGGTTCTTTAACTCCCTAATGTCCCATCCATGTAAACAGACAGCCGTTACTGTTTATGTCCCTGCCTACAGGTGCTTGAATCAAACACGACTCCTGCTTGCATGCACTGCAGGACAGTGTCACAGATTCGGCATCATTTCTGTATTCTGATGTTTGAAGTGCTTGCAGCTGTGCTACAGTGCTGATGGTAGTTACTG
This sequence comes from Stegastes partitus, assembly GCF_000690725.1. NCBI lineage: Eukaryota > Metazoa > Chordata > Actinopteri > Pomacentridae > Stegastes > Stegastes partitus. Next base: position 425,460 of record NW_007578186.1, read on the forward strand.
TGTGTTCTGTTTAAGGTTTGCTGAAGATAAAACTGCACTATATAACCTTTGCCGTGCTGCTGTAGGAGCTAGCTAATTTTGTGTTGCTATTTATAAAGAAGGGTTTTCAAGTATACATTGAAGATTGTGATTCTTTGTCGTGCTGGATGATGTTGATTAAATCACAGTCATGCGGCTGCTAATTCATAATTCATTCATGGTCTGGCAGCTTTCAGTGCTCATAATCAGGTAGCTTAGTTTCTGCTTCTTTTTTTTGTTTTTCCTTTGTGTTTTTCTACTCTTGGAGTTATGGTGTGGAAATGTCAAGAACAAAACTGAAGGGTTTGATTCAGCATTCAAATACATTTGTAAACTTGCATCTCAGCTCGTGACTGGACTGTACCACCGTAACATGTCGCACCCATAGATCTAGCCAAAGATGAGACGGGTATGAATCGTGCGGGATTAAGAAGATGAAGGAAGTGTGTAGCTTTTAAAGTTTTTGTTTCAGCTTTAGCATGTGGACCTTTTTGCCAGACTTTAATCATGGAAGAACATATTTTTTTTTACAAAGTGGTCCTCAACTATGTCAGTGCAACACTCAACAGCACCAAATTTTTTAAAGAATGTCACAAAGAATTATAAATACAAAGTTATGACATTGATATAAATAATTCCCAAGACACTTTTTATGTGAAGTCATATTTTTTTGCCATGGATTTTATTCACGTTACACTAAAATGTCATAAGCACACTTGTTGAGAACCTTCTCATTTACAACTTGAGTTGTGTATGCCATAAACATTTTACATCTTTGCATACTGAAGGTACAAATGTAAAGACAATCTATGTTATTGTTACACTCCATGAATGTTTTGGTTGTTTCATGTACATACAACTTCCATACGTGTAGACCTGTCAGTATTGGTGCACAGTGTGTTCTCCCTCTGTTTTGTATTGTTTTGAAATATATTTCCGTGATGTGAAATGTATTCAACTCAGAGCAATAGAATAAAATGTATCCAAACCGGTCTGTGTAATGCAGTATTGTCAATCATTGTGCATTATTGATGCATTTAAAATATATTTTAGCTGTGCTGCGGGTAAACTTAATAGAATATTATAGTAGAGTAGCCTTAGACTGATTTCTACATGTGACTTTTTTTTTAAAAGATGGCTCAGGATAATAGTTAACAGGATGAGTGATTTAAACATGATTACTGTTGAATTTTCTTTGCTTTAAGCTTTAAACAGACAATGAGCCTTTTTTGTTTGCCATCCTATGTTGCTATTCCTGTTGCTGTAATAAATTTGGACGGACTAATTTACAAGAAAAGTTTTGGTTCTAGTAAGTAGTGTTTTTGCTCATTTTAGATGTTCTACACTAGAAAGTACGCAGGATTTGATGAAGAAGCTGCTGCATTGTTAATCAAACTAAAAGGCAAATTGAATGAATGAATAGGTCTGATACACTAAGACAGACTAATGCCAAAATAGCAAAGATTTCTAAAAGCTTTACACTTTTTTGGTAAAATTTTTTCACCAACATCATCTACTGTCATCTGATACAACTGTGAAACACACAAGGAATAACACCCTAAAAGTTTGTGTTCCATGATTTTAATAGGTGACACAGGTTAACTGAGACACACGTAAATGAATCTACATTTAATAAGTCTGGTTATTACACATTTATTCACACATGCTGGTCAATCAGGTACAGGAACATGCTGAAGTTTAAGAGCAGTTTGTCTTAAAAACACGCACACAAACTGGTTGTTTTGCATCTATAATGTCCTATTATGAACAAGTTTTGCCACAAGATACAGATTAAATAAAAACATTAAAGCCGCAAGCGGCGATGGACG